>NW_024394295.1:0-5521 GCF_016617805.1 Bactrocera tryoni
ACGTTACAAAATGCATTATAACTAAACAATTATGGCCAACATATGACAGGAAAAGAACCAACGACTTATTAAATAGGTCAAGAAAAAGTATCTACAGAGTAACAGCTACCACAACAGGGCACTGGCCATTTGGGGAACATGCGTCCAATACGGGTATGCCCTACAACGACATCTGCCGTGGCTGCGGAGTAGCAGGGAACAAGGAAACAATTTTCCACTTTCTCTGCGAATGCCCAGCTCTAGCACAGGTCAAGCACCAAACCTTGAATGGATTTTCACTAAAAGCATATCAGACATAAACCTCAAAATGGTTTGAGAAAGATGGTGAAACGTAATAGCAAATACAGGAGGTTCCACGAATAGTGTATCAAAATGGCACATCAAGTGCTAATTGAGCCCGATAGATAACAGGGCTGCACTCCTACCTACCTACCTACCTTTTCCTTTAGTTGTCTCTTCTTTGCTGTTTCAGCGATAACATTTACAAATTTTCTTTCAATTTACAATAGTGGTGGCAATATTCTTCAATTAAAGCTATTGGCATTTATCATTTTGTGTTCCGAGTTACAAAAATTTGTATCAAGACTTTTCTTCTGTTTATATTTATAACTACGATGCCAGCGGAATCTGTATAAACAAAAATATCTAACAACTTAGTGATTTTATTCGTATCACCATAGCCTATAAAACCTCAAATATCTTCATGTAGTTTGATAACACATCTCAAAATTTACATCACTTCTTATCACATCACATCACTTGGCAATGTCATATCACATTACATGGCATCTCCTTTCATGTAGGCACCAAATCAGCAAGCTGCAGCTTCTTTCACATGAGCGTTTCCACGAACGATAAGACATTATATGACATCACATCCGGTTGCCTTACAGACAACCAAACACCTTTACCTTGCTTAATTCTGCCTTCGTGTAGGCAGCTTTGTAAAAATTCTGATTCTATTCTTGTGCCAGCATAGCAGGCATCTAGTTATTCGCCACATCTATGTTCATTGCTTTTGTTGTTGACCTCTTGCTTTATATTTTAAGTTCGGGAATAAAAAGCAGGCATTCGGACCCACGTCAGAACTATACGGTGGATGACTCATCAAATTGAGCCTTAAGTGCTCAAAAATTATTTGAGATTATTAAGACAACTAGTACTATGGTCGGGATTGTTTAAAAAAAAAACAGGCAACCTTTTGCTTGGAAGTGCCTTACGCCCGAACAACTATTATTGGATTCGATTCATTTTGCAACACCCATACAGTCGTCTGCTCTTTACTTTCGGGTTCATACGTGTAAGTCCACGTTTCATTATCACTCGATTTCGTAGATGTGTTTCGAAGTATCGCTATTTAACATTTCATTTTATTGCTGGAGATGTAATTAAAAAGTTTTTTTTCATACCAAAAATTGGAACGTTAGCTGTTGTTTTTAAAGGGTGTCCCAAAATATTTAAATTAGCCGTCATTTATGAAGTAAAGTGTTGACAACCCTAAAAAAAACAAGCAAGGAAGGGCTAAGTTCGGGTGTCACCGAATATTTTATACTCTCGCATGATAAAGTGATAATCGAGATTTCATTATCCGTCATTTACATATTTTTCAAATACCGTATTTGTGTAAAGTTTTATTCCGCTATCATCATTGGTTCCTAATGTATATATTATACAGAGAAGGCATCAGATGGAGTTCAAAATAGCGTTATATTGGAAGAAGGCGTGGTTGTGAACCGATTTCCCCCATATTTCGTACATGTCATCAGGGTGTTAGAAAATATTATATACCGAATTTCATTGAAATCGGTCTAGTAGTTCCTGAGATATGGTTTTTGGTCCATAAGTGGGCGAGGCCACGCCCATTTTCAATTTTTCAAAAAAGCCTGGGTGCAGCTTGCTTCTGCCACTTCTTCCGTAAAATTTAGTGTTTCTGACGTTTTTTGTTAGTCGGTTAACGTACTTTTAGTGATTTTGAACATAACCTTTGTATGGGAGGTGGGCGTGGTTATTATCCGATTTCTTCCATTTTTGAACTGTATATGGAAATACCTGAAGAAAACGACTCTGTAGAGTTTGGTTGACATAGCTATAGTAGTTTCCGAGATATGTACAAAAAACTTAGTAGGGGGCGGGGCCACTCCCACTTTTCCAAAAAAATTACGTCCAAATATGCCCCTCCCTAATGCGATCCTTTGTGCCAAATTTCAGTTTAATATCTTTATTTATGGCTTAGTTATGACACTTAATAGGTTTTCGGTTTGCGCCATTTTGTGGGCGTGGCAGTGGGCCGATTTTGCCCATCTTCCAGCTTATCGAGCTAGGAAATACGTGTACCAAGTTTCATCATAATATCTCAATTTTTACTCAAGTTACAGCTTGCACGGACGGACGAACAGTCGGACGGACGGACAGACAGACATCCGGATTTCAACTCTACTCGTCACCCTGATCACTTTGGTATATATAACACTATATCTGACTCTTTTAGTTTTAGGACTTATAAACAACCGTTATGTGAACAAAACTATAATACTCTCCTTAGCAACTTTATTGCGAGAGTATAACAAGGCAACACCGCGCAAGTGCCAGCCAACTGATACTCATTATGCGCAAGTATTTGTAATGAATACTCGCATGTGAATATAATAAGAAGAAAAAACGTTAACATCGGTTGCACCGAAGCTAATATACTCTTCACAGGTGCATTTCTTTTAGTAACTTTGTGGCCAGTTTGTATGGAAGCTGTATGCTATAGTAATCCGACCTGAACAATTTTTTCGGAGATTATGTTATTACCTTAAGCAAATAATCCATGTCAAATTTCGTGAAAATACCACGTCAAATGCGAAAGTTTTCCATACAAGCCCTTGATACCGATCGTTTGATTTGTATGGCAACTATATGCTATAGTAAGCCGATCTGAACAATTTCTTCCGATATCACATTATTTTTATGAACAATAACTCATACCAAATTTTGCGAAGATATATCGTTAAATGAGGAAGTTCCACATGTAAGCACTTGATCCCGATCATTCAGTTTGTATGGCAGCTATATTCTATCTTGTCAAATGCAAAAGTTTTCCATACAAGCCCTTGATTCCGATCGTTCGGATTGTATAGCAGATATATGCTAGTTAGCCGATCTGAACAATTTCTTTCTATATTGCATTATTTCTATAAACAATAACTCTTACCAAATTTCGTGAAGATATATCGTTAAATTAGGAAGCTTCTCATGCAAACACTTGATTCCGATCGTTCAGTTTGAATGTCAGCTATATTTCATAGTGATCCGATATCGCCAATTTGACAAATGAGCAGCTTCTTGAAGAAAAAATTACGTTTGCAAAATTTCAAAACGATATCTTAAGAACTGAGGGACTAGTTCGTATATTTGCAGACAGACAGACGGACGGACGGACAGACGGACATGGCTAAATCGACTCAGCTCAACATAATGATCATTTATATATATATTCTTTATAGGGTCTCCGACGCTTCCTTCTGGGTTTTACAAACTTCGTGAC
Source organism: Bactrocera tryoni (assembly GCF_016617805.1). NCBI lineage: Eukaryota > Metazoa > Arthropoda > Insecta > Diptera > Tephritidae > Bactrocera > Bactrocera tryoni. The sequence continues at coordinate 3,530 of NW_024394295.1, forward strand.
AAACTTAATACAGGGTATAATTAAAGCACGATTGTTAAAAACTTAGGAAGAGAGATGGAGTATTAAGCTCTATAAGTATGACATATAGGGAACGAAAATCAAATTAAAAGAAAAGATGTATATGGCGAAATTATAGCTATGTTATTTGAATGGTTAACAGCTTTCTCTGCGCTTTATATTTTCATTTTGGAAGGCTGTAAGGTCTGCATTCCTACGCTAGTTCTAATTAAACTGTGATTCTAAATGAATGGAGTTACCCAGTTATATGTTTACTGGATTTCTGAAAGCTGAACTTCAGTGCATCACCGAACTCTTCTCGAGCCAATATAAAATACGTTTAGTAAAAAGAAACAGCTTGTGATTAATATATTGATAAGTTGCTTGCAAAACTTTAGGACAGATGGACACAAGGAAACCCAAATCAGAGGCCAAACCTCAGATAGGTATAATATAAAGCATACATTGGCCGCAAATGTTCAATTAGGTAACAATTCACCTTGTGTACCTATTTCAAGTATAATTTAACCTGGGCCCTTTCCACAAACGAATGCTCAGTTTCATACAGGAAGTGCAAGTAAACGGTCATTCATTCCAGTCATTATTGCGCTGTAGAAGCGAATTTTAACAGCTGCCATTTAAAATTATTATAAAATATCGCAGGCTAGCATTGGCACAGCTGCCATCCCCCTCACATTTGGGAACATTAAAAATGATCATGTTTAGTTGTATGTACTTTGAAGTTATTTAAATAAGTTCATATTAATGTGAAAAAGATGAGGACAGGTGGTAAAATGTTTACGATTAGGAATTTCATCCATAAAACGTAACTACGCTAAACTGCAAAAAATTGCAATTGAGAGATCTTTATACCTTGCCCGAAATCGGAAAATGTTAACAAATCCATTGAAATATGCTTATGTCAAAGCTTCCTATCAATCCTTTTTTTGCTGCAGACAAACTTGGATTCATTGATTGAGAAGGAAGGCGCGTGAGTATCACACCGGAGGCGGTCGCACTTCTTCTTGGGAGCCCAATCCAGGTGGTAACCAAATTAAGTCTTATCCAGGCTTTTTCCACCACAGCTGCATGACGTCTCTTCAGTTGGAACATTGGGAACCATTGAATACGTCTCGTGTCATCCATCTGAAGGATAGGCAATCGCATTAAAAATGTTTCAACGTCTCATCACCCTCTCCGCATACTCTGCTATTCACCGAATCCACTTTTCCTATTTTTTGAGTGCTGGGAACATAAGGAATGAATCCTACAGTAATAATAAGTTTCGTTTTTACGTCTATTTGTAGAGCTTTTTTAATATTTGGTTTATCCACCATCAAGTCAACCTCAATGTAAACTCGTTGTATGTCCTGTGTTACTAGTGTTCCAAGACTAAGATATTTTTCAAAGGTTCATTGATTCAAACAACCTATGAAGTGGCAGCAGGTATGAAGCAGCTTAAGGGAATTACGCCACCGAGCGGACCAGCCCGTCTGATTTTTTACTTCCCTCTATTTCTATAATGTGCCCAGATGATATTAACTGAGTTACCTTCTTCTTCTTCTTCTTAATTGGCGTAGACACCGCTTACGCGATTATAGCCGAGTTAACAACAGCGCGCCAGTCGTTTCTTCTTTTCGCTACGTGGCGCCATTTGGATATTCCAAGCGAAGCCAGGTCCTTCTCCACTTGGTCCTTCCAACGGAGTGGAGGTCTTCCTCTTCCTCTGCTTCCCCCGGCGGGTGCTGCGTCGAATACTTTCAGAGCTGGAGTGTTTTCGTCCATCCGGACAACATGACTTAGCCAGCGTAGCCGCTGTCTTTTAATTCGCTGAACTATGTCAGTGTCGTCGTATATCTCGTACAGCTCATCGTTCCATCGAATGCGATATTCGCCGTGGCCAATGCGCAAGGGACCATAAATCTTTCGCAGAATTTTTCTCTCGAAAACTCGTAACGTCGACTCATCGGTTGCTGTCATCGCCCAAGCCTCTGC
>NW_024394296.1:0-3008 GCF_016617805.1 Bactrocera tryoni
AAGAAGGTTAATTATTTTAAATATTCGATATTAATGATTCGAAGCAACTCAATATCGACTGCTAAATGTGTATATACAAGAAAATCGACTTTATACCCGAATATAAAATTGTCGAATTCTTCCAAATGCACTACAGTTATGGCTTTATGTCAACTTCAGCAATATGAAGAAGGCTAATTGTCTAAAATATTTGATGCTAATGATTAGAAGCAACCCAATATTGACTGCTAAACGTGTATATACAAGAAAATCGACTTTATACCTGAATATAAGGTGGTCGAATTCTTCCAAATGCACTGCCGTTATGGCTTTACGTCAAATTCGGTAAGATGAAGGAGGTTAGTTAACTTAAATTTGTCAAATGAAAGACTTAAAGCAACTCAATATCGACTGCTAAATGTGTATATACAAGAAAATCGACTTTATACCTGAATATGAGATTGTCGAATTCTTCCAAATGCACTGCCGTTATGGCTTTATGCCATCTTCAGCAAGATGAAGAAGGTGAATTATCTAAAATATTTGATGCTAATGATTTGAAGCAACTCAATATCGGCTGCTAAATGTGTATATACAAGCAAATCGACTTTATACCTGAATATAAAATTGTCGAATTCCTCCAAATGCACTGCCGTTATGGCTTTATGTCAACTTCTGTAGGATGAAGAATGCTAAATAACTTAAATAAGTTACATTAATGATTTAGAGCAAATCAATATCGATTGCTTAATATGTATATCAATGAAAATCCACCTTATACCTGAATATAAGATTGTCGAATTCTTCCAAATGCACTGCCGTTATGGCTTTATGTCAACTTCAGTAAAATGAAGAAGGTTAATTAACTTAAATATGTTAAATTAGTGATTTAGGGCAACTCAATATCGACTAATAAATGTGTATATACAAGAAAATGGACTTTATACCTAAATATAAGATTGTCGAATTCTTCCAAATGCACTGCCGTATGCCTTTATGTCAACTTCAGCAAGATGAAGAACTTTAATTAACTTAATTATTTGATGTTAATGATTTGAAGCAACTCAATATCGACGACTGAATGTGTATATACAAGAAAATCGGCTTTATACCTGAATATGAAATTGTCGAATTCTTCCAAAAGCACTGCAGTTATGGCCTTATGTCAACTTCAGCAAGATGAAGAAAGTTATTTACCTTAAATATTTCATGTTGATGATTTGAAGCAACTCAATATTGACTACTAACTGTGTACGTGCAAGAAAATCGACTTTATACCTGAATATAAAATTGTCGAATTCTTCCAAATGCACTGCCGGTATGGCTTTAAGTCAACTTCAGTAAGATGAAGAAGGTTAATTATCTTAAATATTTGATGTTAATGATTTAAAGCAACTCCATATTGACTGCTAAATGTGTACATATATACAAGAAAATCGACTTTATACCTGAATAAAAAATTGTCGAATTCTTCCAAAAGCACTGCAGTTATGGCCTTGTGTCAACTTCAGTAAGATGAAGAAGGCTAATTGTCCAAAATATTTGATGCTAATGATTAGAAGCAACCCAATATTGACTGCTAAATGTGCATATACAAGAAAATCGACTTTATACCTCGATATAAAAATGTCGAATTCTTCCAAAAGCACTGCAGTTATGGCCTTATGTCAACTTCAGTAAGATGAAGAAGGCTAATTGTCTAAAATATTTGATGTTAATGATTTGAAGCAACTCAATATCGACGACTGAATGTGTATATACAAGAAAATCGGTTTTATACCTGAATATGAAATTGTCGAATTCTTCCAAAAGCACTGCAGTTATGGCCTTATGTCAACTTCAGCAAGATGAAGAAAGTTATTTACCTTAAATATTTCATGTTGATGATTTGAAGCAACTCAATATTGACTACTAACTGTGTACGTGCAAGAAAATCGACTTTATACCTGAATATAAAATTGTCGAATTCTTCCAAATGCACTGCCGGTATGGCTTTAAGTCAACTTCAGTAAGATGAAGAAGGTTAATTATCTTAAATATTTGATGTTAATGATTTAAAGCAACTCCATATTGACTGCTAAATGTGTACATATATACAAGAAAATCGACTTTATACCTGAATAAAAAATTGTCGAATTCTTCCAAAAGCACTGCAGTTATGGCCTTGTGTCAACTTCAGTAAGATGAAGAAGGCTAATTGTCCAAAATATTTGATGCTAATGATTAGAAGCAACCCAATATTGACTGCTAAATGTGCATATACAAGAAAATCGACTTTATACCTCGATATAAAATTGTCGAATTCTTCCAAAAGCACTGCAGTTATGGCCTTGTGTCAACTTCAGTAAGATGAAGAAGGCTAATTGTCCAAAATATTTGATGCTAATGATTAGAAGCAACCCAATATTGACTGCTAAATGTGCATATACAAGAAAATCGACTTTATACCTCGATATAAAATTGTCGAATTCTTCCAAAAGCACTGCAGTTATGGCCTTATGTCAACTTCAGTAAGATGAAGAAGGCTAATTGTCTAAAATATTTGATGTTAATGATTAGAAGCAACCCAATATTGACTGCTAAATGTGCATATACAAGAAAATCGACTTTATACCTCGATATAAAATTGTCGAATTCTTCCAAATGCACTGCCATTTTGGCTTTATGTCAACTTTAGTAAGATAAAGAAGGTTAATTAACTTAAATGTGTTAAATTAGTGATTTAAGGCAACTCAATATCGACTACTAAATGTGTATATACAATAAAATCGACTTTATAACTGAATATAAGATTGTCGAATTCTTCCAAATGCACTGCCGTTATGGCTTTATGCCAACTTCAGCAAGATGTAGAAGGTTAATTATCTTAAATATTTGATATTAGTGAATTGAAGCAACTCAATATCGACTGCTAAATGTGTATATACAAGCAAATCGACTTTATACCTGAATATAAGATTGTCGAATTCTTCCAACTGCACAGCCGTTATGGCTTTATGCCAACTTCAGCAAGATGAAGAAGGTTAATT
>NW_024394297.1:0-7653 GCF_016617805.1 Bactrocera tryoni
AAGTTGACATAAGACCATAACGGCAGTACATTTGGAAAAAAATCCATAATTTTACATTTAGGTATAAAACCGACTTGCCTGCATTTAAACATTTAGCAATCCGTATCGAGTTGATTCAAATCTTTAACGTCACATATTAAAGTTAATTAACAATCTTCATCTTACTAAAGTTGGCATAAAGCCATAACGGCAGTGCATTTGGAAAAATTCCGCAATTTTACATTTAGGTATAAAACCGATTTTCCTGCATTTAAACATTTAGCAATCCATATCGAGTTGATTCAAATCGTTAACGTCACATATTAAAGTTAATTAACAATCTTTATCTTACTAAAGTTGGCATAAAGCCATAACGGATGTTCATTTGGAAAAATTCCGCAATTTTACATTTAGGTATATAACCGATTTTCCTGCATTTAAACATTTAGCAATCCATATCGAGTTGATTCAAATCATTAACGTCACATATTAAAGTTAATTAACAATCTTCATCTTACTAAAGTTGGCATAAAGCCATAACGGCAGTTCATTTGGAAAAATTCCGCAATTTTACATTTGGGTATATAACCGATTCTCCTGCATTTAAACATTTACTAATCCATATCGGGTTGATTCAAATCATTAACGTCACATATTAAAGTTAATTAACAATCTTCATCTTACTAAAGTTGGCATAAAGCCATAACGGCAGTTCATTTGGAAAAATTCCGCAATTTTACATTTAGGTATATAACCGATTTTCCTGCATTTAAACATTTAGCAATCCATATCGAGTTGATTCAAATCATTAACGTCACATATTAAAGTTAATTAACAATCTCCATTTTACGAAAGTTTGCATAAAGCCATAACGGCAGTGCATTTGGAAAAATTCCGCAATTTTACATTTAGGTATAAAACCGATTTTCCTGCATTCAAACATTTAGCAATCCATATCGAGTTGATTCAAATCGTTAACGTCACTTATTAAAGTTAATTAACACTCTTTATCTTACTAAAGTTGGCATAAAGCCATAACGGCAGTTCATTTGGAAAAATTCCGCAATTTTACATTTAGGTATATAACCGATTTTCCTGCATTTAAACATTTAGCAATCCATATCGAGTTGATTCAAATCGTTAACGACACATATTAAAGTTAATAAACAATCTTCATCTTACTAAAGTTGGCATAAAGCCATAACGGAAGTTCATTTGGAAAAATTCCGTAATTTTACATTTAGGTATATAACCGATTTTCCTGCATTTAAACATTTAGCAATCCATATCGAGTTGACTCAAATCTTGAACGTCACATATTAAAGTTAATTAACAATCTTCATCTTACTAAAGTTGGCATAAAGCCATAACGGCAGTGCATTTGGAAAAATTCCACAATTTTACATTTAGGTATAAAACCGATTTTCTTGCATGTACACATTTAGAAATCCATATCAAATTGCTCAAAACTATTAAATTCACATATTTAAGTTAAGTAACTTTCTTCATCTTACTAAAGTTGGCATAAAGCCATAACGGCAGTTCATTTGGAAAAATTCCTCAAATTACATTTTATAACCGATTTTCCTGCATTTAAACATTTAGCAATCCATATCGAGTTGATTCAAATCATTAACGTCACATATTAAAGTTAATTAACAATCTTCATCTTACTAAAGTTGGCATAAAGCCATAGTGGATGTTCATTTGGAAAAATTCCGCAATTTTACATTTAGGTATATAATCGATTTTCCTGCATTTAAACATTTAGCAATCCATATCGAGTTGATTCAAATCATTAACGTCACATATTAAAGCTAATTAACAATCTTCATCTTACTAAAGTTGGAATAAAGCCATAACGGCAGTTCATTTGGAAAAATTCCGCAATTTTACATTTAGGTATATAACCGATTTTCCTGCATTTAAACATTTAGCGATCCATATCGAGTTGATTCAAATCATTACCGTCACATATTAAAGATAATTAACTATCTTCATCTTACTAAAGTTGGCATAAAGCCATAACGGCAGTGCATTTGGAAAAATTCCGCAATTTTACATTTAGGTATAAAACCGATTTTCCTGCATTTAAACATTTAGCAATCCATATCGAGTTGATTCAAATCGTTAACGTCACATATTAAAGTTAATTAACAATCTTCATCTTACTAAAGTTGGCATAAAGCCATAACGGATGTTCATTTGGAAAAATTCTGCAATTTTACATTTACATAGGTATATAACAGATTTTCCTGCATTTAAACATTTAGCAATCCATATCGAGTTGATTCAAATCGTTAACGACACATATTAAAGTTAATTAACAATCTTTATCTTACTAAAGTTGGCATAAAGCCATAACGGAAGTTCATTTGGAAAAATTCCGCAATTTTACATTTAGGTATATTATCGATTTTCCTGCATTTAAACATTTAGCAATCCATATCGAGTTGATTCAAATCATTAACGTCACATATTAAAGCTAATTAACAATCTTCATCTTACTAAAGTTGGCATAAAGCCATAGTGGATGTTCATTTGGAAAAATTCCGCAATTTTACATTTAGGTATAAAACCGATTTTCCTGCATTTAAACATTTAGCAATCCATATCGAGTTGATTCAAATCATTAACGTCTAATATTAAAGTTAATTAACAATCTTCATCTTACTAAAGTTGGCATAAAGCCATAGTGGATGTTCATTTGGAAAAATTCCGCAATTTTACATTTAGGTATATAATCGATTTTCCTGCATTTAAACATTTAGCAATCCATATCGAGTTGATTCAAATCATTAACGTCACATATTAAAGCTAATTAACAATCTTCATCTTACTAAAGTTGGAATAAAGCCATAACGGCAGTTCATTTGGAAAAATTCCGCAATTTTATATTTAGGTATATAACCGATTTTCCTGCATTTAAACATTTAGCGATCCATATCGAGTTGATTAAAATCATTACCGTCACATATTAAAGATAATTAACTATCTTTATCTTACTAAAGTTGGCATAAAGCCATAACGGAAGTTCATTTGGAAAAATTCCGTAATTTTACATTTAGGTATATAACCGATTTTCCTGCATTTAAACATTTAGCAATCCATATCGAGTTAATTCAAATTATTAACGTCACATATTAAAGTTAATTAACAATCTTGATCTTACTAAAGTTGGCATAAAGCCATAACGGAAGTGCTTTTGAAAAAATTCCGCAATTTTACATTTAGGTATATAACCGATTTTCCTGCATTTAAACATTTAGAAATCCATATCGAGTTGATTCAAATCATTAACGTCACATATTAAAGTTAATTAACAATCTTCATCTTACTAAAGTTGGCATAAAGCCAAAACGGCAGTTCATTTGGAAAAATTCCGCAATTTTACATTTAGGTATAAAACCGATTTTCTTGCATTTAAACATTTAGCAATCCATATCGAGTTGATTCAAATCGTTAACGTCACATATTAAAGTTAATTAACAATCTTCATCTTACTAAAGTTGGCATAAAGCCATAACGGATGTTCATTTGGAAAAATTCCGCAATTTTACATTTAGGTATATAACCAATTTTCCTGCATTTAAACATTTAGCAATCCATATCGAGTTGATTCAAATCGTTAACGACACATATTAAAGTTAATTAACAATCTTCATCTTACTAAAGTTGGCATAAAGCCATAACGGAAGTTCATTTGGAAAAATTCCGCAATTTTACATTTAGGTATATAATCGATTTACCTGCATTTAAACATTTAGCAATCCATATCGAGTTGACTCAAATCTTTAACGTCACATATTAAAGTTAATTAACAATCTTCATTTTACTAAAGTTGGCATAAAGCCATAACGGCAGTGCATTGGGAAAAATTCCGCAATTTTACATTTAGGTATAAAACCGATTTTCCTGCATTTAAACATTTAGCAATCCATATCAAGTTGATTCAAATCGTTAACGTCACATATTAAAGTTAATTAACAATCTTTATCTTACTAAAGTTGGCATAAAGCCATAACGGCAGTTCATTTGGAAAAATTCCGCAATTTTACATTTAGGTATATAACCGATTTTCCTGCATTTAAACATTTAGCAATCCATATCTAGTTGATTCAAATCGTTAACGACACATATTAAATTTAATTAACAATCTTCATCTTACTAAAGTTGGCATAAAGCCATAACGGAAGTTCATTTGGAAAAATTCCGTAATTTTACATTTATGTATATAACCGATTTTCCTGCATTTAAACATTTAGCAATCCATATCGAGTTGACTCAAATCTTTAACGTCACATATTACAGTTAATTAACAATCTTCATCTTACTAAAGTTGGCATAAAGCCATAACGGCAGTGCATTGGGAAAAATTCCGCAATTTTACATTTAGGTATAAAACCGATTTTCCTGCATTTAAACATTTAGCAATCCATATCAAGTTGATTCAAATCGTTAACGTCACATATTAAAGTTAATTAACAATCTTCATCTTACTAAAGTTGGCATAAAGCCATAACGGCAGTGCATTGGGAAAAATTCCGCAATTTTACATTAAGGTATAAAACCGATTTTCCTGCATTTAAACATTTAGCAATCCATATCGAGTTGATTCAAATCGTTAACGTCACATATTAAAGTTAATTAACAATCTTTATCTTACTAAAGTTGGCATAAAGCCATAACGGCAGTTCATTTGGAAAAATTCCGCAATTTTACATTTAGGTATATAACCGATTTTCCTGCATTTAAACATTTAGCAATCCATATCGAGTTGATTCAAATCGTTAACGTCACATTTTAAAGTTAATTAACAATCTTCATCTTACTTAAGTTGGCATAAAGCCATAACGGCAGTGCATTTGGAAAAATTCCGTAAATTTACATTTAGGTATAAAACCGATTTTCCTGCATTTAAACATTTAGCAATCCATATCGAGTTGATTCAAATCATTAACGTCAAATATTAAAGTTAATTAACAATCTTCTTCTTACTAAAGTTGGCATAAAGCCATAACGGCAGTGCACTTGGAAAAATTCCACAATTTTACATTTAGGTATAAAACCGATTTTCTTGCATGTACACATTTAGAAATCCATATCAAGTTGCTCAAAACTATTAAATTCACATATTTAAGTTAAGTAACTTTCTTCATCTTACTAAAGGTGGCATAAAGCCATAACGGCAGTTCATTTGGAAAAATTCCGCAATTTACATTTAGGTATATAACCGATTTTCCTGCATTTAAACATTTAGCAATCCATATCGAGTTGATTCAAATCGTTAGCGACACATATTAAAGTTAATTAACAATCTTCATCTTACTAAAGTTGGCATAAAGCCATAACGGCAGTGCATTTGGAAAAATTCCACAATTTTACATTTAGGTATAAAACCGATTTTCTTGCATGTACACATTTAGAAATCCATACCAAGTTGCTTAAAACTATTAAATTCACATATTTAAGTTAAGTAACTTTCTTCATCTTACTAAAGTTGGCATTAAGCCATAACGGCAGTTCATTTGGAAAAATTCCGCAATTTTACATTTAGGTTTATAACCGATTTTCCTGCATTTAAACATTTAGCAATCCATATCGAGTTGATTCAAATCATTAACGTCACATATTAAAGTTAATTAACAATCTTCATCTTACTAAAGTTGGCATAAAGCCATAGTGGATGTTCATTTGGAAAAATTCCGCAATTTTACATTTAGGTATATAATCGATTTTCCTGCATTTAAACATTTAGCAATCCATATCGAGTTGATTCAAATCGTTAACGACACATATTAAAGTTAATTAACAATCTTCATCTTACTAAAGTTGGCATAAAGCCATAACGGAAGTTCATTTGGAAAAATTCCGCAATTTTACATTTAGGTATATTATCGATTTTCCTGCATTTAAACATTTAGCAATCCATATCGAGTTGATTCAAATCATTAACGTCACATATTAAAGCTAATTAACAATCTTCATCTTACTAAAGTTGGAATAAAGCCATAACGGCAGTTCATTTGGAAAAATTCCACAATTTTACATTTAGGTATATAACCGATTTTCCTGCATTTAAACATTTAGCAATCCATATCGAGTTGACTCAAATCTTTAACGTCACATATTAAAGTTAATTAACAATCTTCATTTTACTAAAGTTGGCATAAAGCCATAACGGCAGTGCATTGGGAAAAATTCCGCAATTTTACATTTAGGTATAAAACCGATTTTCCTGCATTTAAACATTAAGCAATCCATATCGAGTTGATTCAAATCATTGACGTCACATATTAAAGTTAATTAACAATCTTCATCTTACTAAGGTTGGCATAAAGCCATAACGGCAGTTCATTTGGAAAAATTCCGCAATTTTACATTTAGGTATATAACCGATTTTCCTGCATTTAAACATTTAGCAATCCATATCGATTTGATTCAAGTCATTAACGTCACATATTCAAGTTAATTAACCTTTGTCATCTTACTCAAGTTGGCATAAAGTAAAAACGGTAGTGCATTTGGAAAAATTCCACAATTTTACATTTAGGTATAAAACCGATTTTCTTGCATGTACACATTTAGAAATCCATACCAAGTTGCTTAAAACTATTAAATTCACATATTTAAGTTAAGTAACTTTCTTCATCTTACTAAAGTTGGCTTAAAGCCATAACGGCAGTTCATTTGGAAAAATTCCGCAATTTTACATTTAGGTATATAACCGATTTTCCTGTATTTAAACATTTAGCAATCCATATCGAGTTGATTCAAATCATTAGCGTCACATATTAAAGTTAATTAACAATCTTCATCTTACTAAAGTTGGCATAAAGCCATAACGGCAGTTCATTTGAAAAAATTCCGCAATTTTACATTTAGGTATATAACCGATTTTCCTGCATTTAAACATTAAGCAATCCATATCGAGTTGATTCAAATCGTTAACGACACATATTAAAGTTAATTAACAATCTTCATCTTACTAAAGTTGGCATAAAGCCATAACGGCAGTGCATTGGGAAAAATTCCGCAATTTTACATTTAGGTATAAAACCGATTTTCCTGCATTTAAACATTTAGCAATCCATATCGAGTTGATTCAAATCGTTAACGTCACATATTAAAGTTAATTAACAATCTTTATCTTACTAAAGTTGGCATAAAGCCATAACGGCAGTTCATTTGGAAAAATTCCGCAATTTTACATTTAGGTATAAAACCGATTTTCCTGCATTTAAACATTTAGCAATCCATATCGAGTTGATTCAAATCATTACCGTCACATATTAAAGCTAATTAACAATCTTCATCTTACTAAAGTTGGCATAAAGCCATAACGGAAGTTCATTTGGAAAAATTCCGCAATTTTACATTTAGGTATATAATCGATTTTCCTCCATTTAAACATTTAGCAATCCATATCGAGTTGATTCAAATCATTAACGTCACATATTAAAGCTAATTAACAATCTTCATCTTACTAAAGTTGGCATAAAGCCATAACGGAAGTACATTTGGAAAAATTCCGCAATTTTACATTTAGGTATAAAACCGATTTTCCTGCATTTAAACATTTAGCAATTCATATCGAGTTAATTCAAATCGTTAACGACACATATTAAAGTTAATTAACAATCTTCATCTTACTAAAGTTGGCATAAAGCCATA
>NW_024394298.1:0-2257 GCF_016617805.1 Bactrocera tryoni
AATAGCTTTATATTGAAGAAGGCGTGGTTGTGAACCGATTTCACCCATATTTCGTACATGTCATCAGGGTGTTAAGAAAACATTATATGCCGAATTTCATTGAAATCGGTCTAGTAGTTCCTGAGATATGGTTCTTGGTCCATAAGTGGGCGGCGCCACGCCCATTTTAAATTTTTAAAAAAAGCCTGGATGCAGCTTCCTTCTGCCACTTCTTCCGTAAAATTTAGTGTTTCTGACGTTTTTTGTTAGTCGGTTAACGCACTGTTAGTGATTTTGAACATAACCTTTGTATGGGAGGTGGGCGTGGTTATTATCCGATTTCTTCCATTTTTGAACTGTATATGGAAATGCCTGAAGAAAACGACTTTGTAGACTTTGGTTGACATAGCTATAGTATTTTCCGAGATATGTACAAAAAACTTAGCAGGGGGCGGGGCCACGCCCACTTTTCCAAAACAATTGCGTCCAAATATGCCCCTCCCTAATGCGATAATTTGTGCCAAATTTCATTTTAATATCTTTATTTATGGCTTAGTTATGACACTTTATAGGTTTTCGGGTTCCGCCATTTTGTGGGCGTGGCAGTGGGCCGATTTCGCCCATCTTCGAACTTAACCTTCTTATGTAGCCAAGGAATACGTGTACCAAGTTTCATCATGATATCTCAATTTTTACTCAAGTTACAGCTTGCACGGACGGACGGACAGACGGACGGACAGACGGACGGACAGACGGACGGACGGACAGACAGACATCCGGAGTTCGACTCTACTCTTCGCCCTGATCACTTTGGTGTATATAACCCTATATCTGACTCTTTTAGTTTTAGGACTTACAAACAACCGTTATGTGAACAAAACTATAATACTCTCGTTAGCAACATTGTTGCGAGAGTATAAAAATTGGCGTGGCCCTGACCTCTAAGCTTTTCTTACTACTCCTACTACGAAATAATAGAGTAGATGGAATATAGAGCAGTTTTTAATAGTTTTTTAGCTGTTTAGTTGCGTATTTTTTCCATTTTCTGATCAAATTTAGCACAGTAATGTACTTGTACATATATATTTTTCATCAGAAAGTACTATTATCACCTACAGACTCTTACAAAAAATTTGAAATTTGAACTTCAGATTAGGAAAGACAACTTTTCCCGACCTCAGAGCGCCCGTAAATTACTTTCTTCTAAAGTTTGATACTTTATCCTTCGTTTTCGATGGGTTTCATTCTACTATGATTTTTTTTTGTTTTCTGAAATAGCAAGACTTTGTAATTTAAATTCTGGACGAAAACCCAATTCGTCGAAATATTTTGGTATGACTCTCAGTGACTTCTGCAGCATATATCACATTAAAATAATCGTTCGTGTTTAGTATACGCTTGTCTCTCTAAAGTACATAGAGTGCATTCGGTGATTTTTAAGATAAACGAATTTATTCAACAAAAAAGTTCCATTAAATTGTGTGCGCGGAGTCAATGCCGAAACGTTCAGATTGTTGGAAAAGGCCTTCTGTGATAATTGTTTGTCGTGGGCTAATGTGTTTTTGACTGTTATAAATTATTAACCATAAAAAAAATCATTTTCAACATTTTTTAAGCTATAGTTGAGTCAGCGTTCTAAAAAAACCCTGGTCGACTACTTTCCCGTAGTACTTCTTTTTGCGATGGCCCCCTTCGGCCGCGCTTACCTAATACTCGGGGTAACTGAACTACTTTTGCGTAATACCCGAGTGAAATACCCGGGGTAACCTAAGTATTTTTCTACATAATATCATCATATAATATTACTTATTTGTTTATTAAATTTGAATAAGAAAATATCTATAAGCATGGAAAGATTGTTTATACTCATTTTAATTTGAAATATAATTTATAGGCACACTTCTTTTTATTAGAACTAAAATTGCTAAATAAAGAAAGAGGCAGTGGCGTAGCTACAACTTCGGTCGCCCGGGGCCAAGGATATTCTGCCGCCTACCTTTATCTACCTACCTACAAGTTTCATGAGGTGGTTCGAACAAAAGTGAATTTTTACAAAATGTCTTCGATATTAAGTATACAAAATTTGGGGACTAGAAGCCACGCAAATTCTGAAGTTACAAAATTCTCACAATACGGTTTTTGAGGAAATTGACAAGACATCTTATTAAAAGGCATAGAAAAAACCCATTTTCGCCCTATATCTTGTACACTTTTGACACAATTTGCAGGAATTTTTGTCCGAATTGGAGTTTTTAAATACCATTTATGAAAATTTGGA
>NW_024394299.1:0-5583 GCF_016617805.1 Bactrocera tryoni
TATACACACTTAGCAGTCGATATTGAGTTGCTGCAAATCATTAACATCAAATATTTAAGTTAATTAACTTTTTTCGTCTTACCGAAGTTGACATAAAGCCACAACGGCGGTGCATTTGGAAGAATTCGACTATCTTATATTCAGGTATAAAGTCGATTTTCTTGTATATACACATTTAGCAGTCGATATTGAGTTGCTTTAAATCATTAATTTAACATCTTTAAGTTATTTACCTTCTTCAGCTTATTGAAGTTGACATAAAGCCATAACGGCCGTGCATTTGGAAGAATTCGACATTCTTATATTCAGGTATAAAGTCTACTTTCTTGTGTGTACACATTCAGCAATCTATATTGAGCTGCTCCAAATCATTAATTTAACATATTTAAGTTAATTAGCCTTCTTCATCTTATTGAAGTTGACATAAAGCCATAACGGCAGAATTCGACATTCTTATATTCAGCTATAAAGTCGTTTTGTTATACATAAACATTAAGTGGTCGATATTGAAATGCCTTAAACCATTAATTTAACAAATTTAAGTTAATTAACCTTCTTCATCTTCCCGAAGTTGTTATTTAGCCTAAACGGCAGGGCATTTGGAAGAATTCGACATTCTTATATTCAGATATAAAGTCGACTTTCTTGTGTGTACACATTCAGCAATCGATATTGAGTTGCTCCAAATAATTAATTTAACATATTTAAGTTATTTAGCCTTCTTCGTCTTACCGAAGTGGACATAAGGCCATAACGGCAGTGCATTTGGAAGAATCCGACAATCTTATATACAGTTGTAAAGTAGATTTTCTTGTATATACACATTTAGCAGTCGATATTGAATTTCCTTAAGTCATTAATTTAACATATTGAAAGTTATTAACAATTGACAATCTTATCTTCAGGTATAAAGTCGATTTGCTTGTATATATACATTTAGCAGTCGATATTGAATTGCCTTAAATCATTAATTTAATATATTTAAGTTAATTTACCTTCTTCATCATACTGAAGTTGTTATAAAGCCATAAAGGCAGTGCGTTTGGAAGAATCCGACAATCTTGTATTCAGGTATAAAGTCGATTTTCTTGTATATACACATTTAGCAGTCGATATTGAATTTCCTTAAGTCATTAATTTAACATATTGAAAGTTATTAACAATTGACAATCTTATCTTCAGGTATAAAGTCGATTTGCTTGTATATACACATTTAGCAGTCGATATTGAATTGCCTTAAATCATTAATTTAACATATTTAAGTTAATTTACCTTCTTCTTCATACTGAAGTTGTTATAAAGCCATAAAGGCAGTGCGTTTGGAAGAATCCGACAATCTTATATTCAGGTTTAAGGTCGATTTTCTTGTATATACACATTTAGCAGTCGATATTGAATTGCCTTAAATGCTTAATTTTACATAATTAAGTTAGTTTACTTTCTTCATCTTATTGCAGTTGACAAAAAGCCATAACTGCAGCGCATTTGGAAGAATTCGACAATCTTATATACAGGTATAAATTCGCTTTTCTTGTATATACAGATTTAGCAGCCGATATTGTGTTGCTTTAAATCATTAATTTATCATATTTAAGCTAATTTACCTCCTTTATCTTACTGAAGTTGACATAAAGCCATAACGGCAGTGCATTTGGGAGAATTCGACTTTCTCACATTCAGTAATAAAGTCGATTTTCTTGTATATACACATTTAGCAGTCGATATGGAATTTCCTTGAGTCATTAATTTAACATATTTAAGTTAATTAGCCTTCTTCATCTTACCGAAGTTGACATAAAGCCATAACGGCAGTGCATTTGGAAAAATCCGACAACCTTATATACAGGTATAAAGTTGATTTTCTTTTATATACATATTTATCAGTCAATATTGAGATACTTTAAATCAATAATTTAACAGATTCAAGTTAATTATGCTTCTTCATCTTACTGAAGTTGTGCACATTTAGCAGTCGATATTGAATTGCTTCTAATCATTATTTTAACATACTTAAGTTAATTAACATTCTTCATCTTCCTGAATTGGCATAAAGCCTTAACGGCAACGCAGTTGGAAGAAGTCGACAATCTTATGTTCAGGTATAAAGTCGACTTTCTTGTGTGTACACATTTAGCAATCGATATTTAGTTGCTTCAAATCATTAATTTAACATATTTAACTAAATTAGCCTTCTTCGTCTTACCGAGGTCGACATAAGGCCGTAACGGCAGTGCATTTGGAAGAATCCGACAATCTTATATACATTTGTAAAGTAAATTTTCTTGTATATACACATTTAGCAGTCAATATTGAATTGCCTTAAATCCTTAATTTAACATAATTAAGTTATTTTAATTTCTTTATCTTACTGAAGTTGACATAAAGCCATAACGGCAGCGCATTTGGAAGAATTCGACATTTTTGTATTCAGGCATAAAGTCGATTTTCTTATATATACACATTTGGCGGTCGATATTGAATTGCCTTAAATCATTAATTAAACATATTTAAGTCAATTATGCTTCTTCATCTTACTGAAGTTGACGTAAAGCCACAACGGCAGTGCATTTAGAAGAATTCGACAATCTTATTTTCAGGTATAAAGTCGATTTTCTTGTGTATACACATATAGCTGTCAAAACTAAGTTGCCTTAAATCATTAATTTAACATTTAAGTTAATTAACCTTCTTCATCTTACTGAAGTTGTTATAAAGTTATAAGGGCTGTGCATTTGGAAGAATTCGACATTCTTATATTCAGGTATAAAGTCGATTTTCTTATATATACACATTTAGCAGTCGATATTGAGTTGCTTCAAATCATTACTTTAACATATTTAAGTTAATTAGCCTTCTTCATCTTACCGAAGTTTACATAAAGCCAAAACGGCAGTGCATTAGGAAGAATTCGACAATCTTATATTCAGGAATAAAGTCGATTTTCTTGTATATACACATTTAGCAGTCGTAATTTAGTTGCTTTAACCCACTAACTTATCAAATTTATGTTAATTAAACTTTTTCATCTTATTGAAGTTGACATAAAGCCATAACGGCAGTGCATTTGGAAGAATTCGACATTCTTATATTCAGGTATAGACTCGATTTCTTTGAATATACGCATTTAGTAGTCGATATTGTGTTGCTTCAAATCATTAGTTTAACATATTTAAGTTAATTAGCCTTCTTCATCTTACCGAAGTTTACATAAAGCCACAACGGCAGTGCGTTTGGAAGAATTCGACAATCTTATATTCAGGAATAAAGTCGATTTTCTTGTATATACACATTAAGCTGTCGAAATTGATTTGCCTTAAATAATTAATTTAACATATTTAAGTTAATTATGATTCTTCATCTTACTGAAGTTGACATAAAGCCTCAACGGCAGTGCATTCGGAAGAATTCGACAATCTTATCTTCAGTTATAAACTCGATTTTCTTGAATATACGCATTTAGCAGTCGATATTGAGTTGCTTCAAATCATTAGTTTAACATATTTAAGTTAATTTACCTTCTTCATCTTACTGAAGTTGACATAAAGCCATAACGGCAGTGCATTTGGAAGAATTCGACATTCCTATATTCAGGTATAATGTCGATTTTCTTGTATATACATATTCAGCAGTCGATATTGAATTGCTTTAAACCATTAACTTAACACAGTTAAGTTAACTAACCTTCTTCATCTTACCGAAGTTTACATAAAGCCACAACGGCAGTGCATTTGGAAAATTCAAACAATCTTATGTTAGGAATAAAGTCGATTTTCTTGTATGTATACATTTAGCAGTCGATATTGAATTGCCTTAAATCATTAGTTTAACATATATAAGTTAGCTATGCTTCTTCATCTTTCTGAAGTTGACATAAGGCCATATCGGTAGTGCATTTGGAAGAATTCGACATCCTTATATTCAGGTATAAAGTCGATTTTCTTGTATATACACATTCAGCAGTCGATATTGAATTGCCTTAAATCATTAACTTAACATATTTAAAATAATTTACCTTCTTCATCTTATTGAAGTTGACATAAAGCCATAACGGCAGTGCATTTGGAAGAATTCGACAATCTTATATTCACGTATAAATCGATTTTCTTGAATATATACATTTAGCAGTCGATATTGAATTGCCTTAAATCATTAATTAAACATATTTTAGTTAATTATGCTTCTTCATCCTACTGAAGTGGTTATAAAGCCATAACGGCGATGCAGTTGGAAGAAAGTGACAGTCTTATGTTCAGCTATACAGTCGATTTTCTTGTATCTAAACATTTATCAGTCGATATTGAAATGCCTTAAACCATTAATTTAACAAATTTAAGTTAATTAACCTTCTTCATCTTACTGAAGTTGACATAAAGCCATAGCGGCAGTGCATTTGGAAGAATTCGACAAACTTATGTTCAGGTATAAAGTAGACTTTCTTGTGTGTACACATTTAGCAATCGATATTTAGTTGCTTCAAATCATTAATTTAACATATTTAACTAAATTAGCCTTCTTCGTCTTACCGAGGTCGACATAAGGCCATAACGGCAGCGCATTTGGAAGAATCCGTAGATCTTATATTCAGGTATAAAATCGATTTTCTTGTATATACACATTTAGCAGACGATATTGAATTGCCTTAAACCATTAATTTAACATATTTAAAATAATTAAACTTATTCATCTTACTGAAATTGACATAACGCCATAAAGGTAGTGCATTTGGAAGAATTCGACATTCTTATATTCAGGTATAAACTCGATTTTCTTATATATACTCATTAAGCAGTCGATACTAAGTTGCTTTAAATCATTAGTTTAACATACTTAAGTTAATTAACCTTGTTCATCTTACTAAAGTTAACATAAAGCCATAACGGCAGTGCATTTGGAAGAATACGACAAACTTTTATTCAAGTATAAAGTCGATTTTCTTGTACATATATATATATACACATTTAGCAGTCGATATTGAATTGCCTTAAATCATTAATTTAACATAATTAAGTTACTTTACTTTCTTCATCTTACTGAAGTTGACAAAAAGCCATAACGGCAGCAAATTTGGAAGAATTCGACATTCTTATATTCAGGTGTAAAGTCGATTTTCTTGTATATACACATATAGCAGCCGAAACTGAAATTTTTTAAATAATTTATATAACATTTTTAAGTTAATTAACCTTCTTCATCTTACTGAAGTTTTTATAAGACTATAAGGGCTGTGCATTTGGAAGAATTCGACATTCTTATATTCAGGTATAAAGTTGATTTTTTTATATATACACATTTAGCAGCCGATATTGAATTGCCTTAAATCATTAATTTAACATATTTAAGTTATTTAAACTTATTCATCTCACTGAAGTTGACATAAAGCCATAACCGCAGTGGATTTGGAAGAATTCGACATTCTTATTTTCAGGTATAAAGATGATTTTCTTGTATATACATATTTAGCAGTCGATATTGAATTGCCTTAAATCATTAATTTAACATATTTAAGTTAATTTACCTTCCTCATCTTATTGAAGGTGTTATAAAGCCATAACGGCAGTGCGTTTTGAAGAATTCGACAATCTT
>NW_024394300.1:0-10993 GCF_016617805.1 Bactrocera tryoni
AAGATGCGTAAAAATATGAACTTTACATATTTATGCAAATTAGCCGTTTTGATGCTATTGGAGTTGTCACAGAGTTGTTCTATAGCAATGGCGACAGTGTATTTGGAACAATTTTACAATCTTAAATTAAGATGCAAAATTGATTTTTTGGTACATACATATTATGCAATCGATATCAAGATGCGTAAAAATATGAACTTTACATATTTATTTAAATTAGCCGTTTTGATGTTATTGGAGTTGTCATAGAGTTGTCGTATAGCCATAACGACAGTGTCTTTGGAGCAATTTCACAATCTTAAGTTAAGGCGTATAATCGATTTTTCGATACATACACATTAAGCAATCAATATCAAGTTGCGTAAAAATATGAACTTTACATATTTATGCTAATTCGCCGTTTTGATGTTATTGGAGTTGTCATAGAGTTGTCGTATAGCCATAGCGACAGTGTATTTGGAGCATTTTCACAATCTCATATTAAGGTGTAGAATCGATTTCTTGATACATACACAATATGCAATCGATATCAGGTAGCATAAAAATATGAACTTTACATATTTAGGCACATTAGCCGTTTTGATGTTATTGGAGTTGTCATAGAGTTGCCCTATAGCAATAGCGACAGTGTATTTGGAACAATTTCACAATCTTATATTAAGGTGTAGAATCGATTTTTTAGTACATACACATTAAGCAATCGATATCAAGACGCGTAAAAATATGAACTTTACATATTTATGCTAACCAGCCGTTTTGATGTTATTGGAGTTGTCATAGAGTTGTCCTATAGCAATAGCGACTGTGTATTTGGAACAATTTTACAATCTTAAATTAAGATGTAGAATTGATTTTTTGGTACATATGTACACATTAAGCAATCGATATCAAGATGCATAAAATTATGAACTTTACATATTTCTGTTAATTAGCCGTTTTGATGTTATTGGAGTTGTCATAGAGTTGCCCTATAGCAATATCGACAGTGTATTTGGAACAATTTTACAATGTTGTATTAAGGTGTAGAATCGATTTTTTACTACATACACATTAAGCAATCGATATCGAGTTGCGTAAAAATATGAACTTTACATATTTATGCTAATTACCCTTTTTGAAGTTATTAAAGTTGTCATAGAGTTGCCCTATAGCAATAGCGACAGTGTATTTGGAACAATTTTACAATCTTAAATTAAGATGTAAAATTGATTTTTTGGTACATACATATTATGCAATCGATATCAAGGTGCGTAAAAATATGAACTTTACATATTTATGCAAATTAGCCGTTTTGATGTTATTGGAGTTGTCATAGAGTTGTCCTATAGCAATAGCGACAGTGTATTTGGAACAATTTGCAATCTTAAATTAAGGTATAGAATCGATTTTTTGATACATACAAATTAAGCAATCGATATCAAGTTGCGCAAAAATATGAACTTTACATATTTATGCTAACTCGCCGTTTTGATGTTATTGGAGTTGTCATAGAGTTGTGCTATAGCAATAGCGACAGTGTATTTGGAACAATTTAACAATCCTAAATTAAGGTGTAGAATTGATTTTTTGGTACATACACATTATGCAATCGATATCAGGTTGCGTAAAAATATGAACTTTACATATTTATGCTAACTAGCCGTTTTGATGTTATTGGAGTTGTCATAGAGTTGCCGTATAGCCATAACGACATTGTATTTGGAGCAATTTCACAATCTTATATTAAGGTGTAGAATCGATTTTTTGATACATACACATTAAGCAATCGATATCAAGATGCGTAAAAAAATGAACTTTACATATTTATGCTAACTCGCCGTTTTGATGTTATTGGAGTTGTCATAGAGTTGTCGTATAGCCATAGCGACAGTGTATTTGGAGCAATTTCACAATCTTATATTAAGGTGTAGAATCAATTTTTTGATACATAGTACACAATATGCAATCGATATCAGGTAGCGTAAAAATATGAACTTCACATATTTTTGCTAATTACCCGTTTTGATGTTATTGGAGTTGTCATAGAGTTGCCCAATAGCAATAGCGACAGTGTATTTGGAACAATTTTACAATCTTAAATTAAGATGTAAAATTGATTTTTTGGTACATACATATTATGCAATCGATATCAAGACGCGTAAAACTATGAACTTTACATATTTATGCAAATTAGCCGTTTTGATGTTAGTGGACTTGTCGTAGAGTTATTCAATAGCAATAGCGACAGTGTATTTGGAACAACTTAACAATCCTTAATTAAGGTGTAGAATTGATTTTTTGGTACATACACATTATGCAAACGATATCAAGTTGCGTAAAAATATGAACTTTACATATTTATGCTAACTAGCCGTTTTGATGTTATTGGAGTTGTCATAGAGTTGTCCTATAGCAATAGCGACAGTGTATTTGGAACAATTTAACAATCTTATATTAAGGTGTAGAATCGGTTTTTCGATACATACACATTAAGCAATCGATATCAAGATGCGTAAAAATATGAACTTTACATATTTATGCAAATTAGCCGTTTTGATGTTATTGGAGTTGTCATAGAGTTGTTCTATAGCAATAGCGACGGTGTATTTGGAACACTTTTACAATCTTAAATTAAGACGTAAAACTGATTTTTTGGTACACACATATTATGCAATCGATTTCAAGATGCGTAAATATATGAACTTTACATATTTATGCAAATTAGCCGTTTTGATGTTATTGGAGTTGTCATAGAGTTGTTCTATAGCAATAGCGACAGTGTATTTGGAACAACTTTGCAATCTAAAATTAAGGTGTAGAATCGATTTTTTGATACATACACATTAAGCAATCGATATCGAGTTGCGTAAAAATATGAACTTTACAAATTTATACTAACTAGCCGTTTTGATGTTATTGGAGTGTTCATAGTGTTGTCCTATAGCAATAGCGACAATGTATTTGGAACAAATTAACAATCCTAAATTAAATTGTAGAATTTATTTTTTAGTACATATATATACATTAAGGAATCGACATCAAGTTGCGTAAAAATATGAACTTAACATATTTATGCTAACTCGCTGTTTTGATGTTATTGGAGTTGTCATAGAGTTGTCGTGTAGCCATAGCGACAGAGTATTTGGAGCAATTTCACAATCTTATATTAAGGTGTAGAATCGATTTTTTACTACATGCACATTAAGCAATCGATATCAGGTAGTGTAAAAATATGAATTTCACATATTTTTGTTAATTAATCGTTTTGATGTTATTGGAGTTGTCATAGAGTTGCCCTATAGCAATATCGACAGTGTATTTGGAACAATTTTACAATCTTGTATTAAGGTGTAGAATCGATTTTTTACTACATGCACATTAAGCAATCGATATCGAGTTGCGTAAAAATATGAACTTTACATATTTATGCAAATTAGCCGTTTTGATGTTATTGGAGTTGTCATAGAGTTGTCGTATAGCCATAACGACAGTGTCTTTGGAGCAATTTCACAATCTTAAGTTAAGGTGTAGAATCGATTTTTCGATACATACACATTAAGCAATCGATATCAAGTTGCGTAAAATATGAACTTTACATATTTATGCTAACTCGCCGTTTTGATGTTATTGGAGTTGTCATAGAGTTGTTCTATAGCAATAGCGACAGTGTATTTGGAACAATTTTACAGTCTTAAATTAAGATGTAAAATTGATTTTGTGGTACATACATATTATGCAATCGGTGTCAAGATGCGCAAAAATATGAACTTTACATATTTATGCAAATTAGCCGTTTTGATGTTATTGGAGTTGTCATAGAGTTGTTCTATAGCAATAGCGACAGTGTATTTGGAACAACTTTGCAATCTCAAATTAAGGTGTATATATGATTTTTTGATACATACACATTAAGCAATCGATATCGAGTTGCGTAAAAATATGAACTTTACAAATTTATACTAACTAGCCGTTTTGATGTTATTGGAGTTGTCATAGTGTTGTCCTATAGCAATAGCGACAATGTATTTGGAACAAATTAACAATCCTAAAATAAGGTGTAGAATTGATTTTTTAGTACATTTATATACATTAAGGAATCGACATCAAGTTGCGTAAAAATATGAACTTTACATATTTATGCTAACTCGCTGTTTTGATGTTATTGGAGTTGTCATAGAGTTGTCGTATAGCCATTGCGACAGAGTATTTGGAGCAACTTCACAATCTTATATTAAGGTGTAGAATCGATTTTTTCATACATACACAATAAGCAATCGATATAAAGTTGCGTAAAAATATGAACTTTACATATTTATGCTAATTACCCTTTTGAAGTTATGGGAGTTGTCATAGAGTTGCCCTATAGCAATAGCGACAGTGTATTTGGAACAATTTTACAATCTTAAATTAAGATGTAAAATTGATTTTTTGGTACATACATATTATGCAATCGATATCAAGATGCGTAAAAATATGAACTTTACATATTTATGCAAACTAGCCGTTTTGATGTTATTGGAGTTGTCATAGAGTTGTTCTATAGCAATAGCGACAGTGTATTTTGAACAATTTTACAATCTTAAAATAAGATGTAAAATTGATTTTTTGGTACATACATATTATGCAATCGATATCAAGGTGCGTAAAAATATGAACTTTACATATTTATGAAAATTAGCCGTTTTGATGCTTTTGGAGTTGTCACAGAGTTGTTCTATAGCAATAGCGAGAGTGTATTTGGAAAACCTTTGCAATCTTAAATTAAGGTGTAAAATTGATTTTTTGGTACATACATATTATGCAATCGATATCAAGATGCGTAAAAATATGAACTTTACATATTTATGCAAATTATCCGTTTTGATGCTATTGGAGTTGTCATAGAGTTGTCCTATAGCAATAGCGACAAAGTATTTGGAACAATTTTATAATCTTAAATTAAGGTGTAGAATTGATTTTTTGATACATACGCATTAAGCAATATCAAGTTGCGTAAAAATATGAACTTTACATATTTACTAGCCGTTTGATGTTATTGGAGTTGTCATAGAGATGTCCTATAGCAATTACGACAATGTATTTGGAACAATTTCGCAATCTTATATTAAGGTGTAGGATTGATTTTTTGCTACATACACATAATGCAATCGATATCAGGTTGCGTAAAAATATGAACTTTACATATTTATGCTAACTAGCCGTTTTTATGTTATTGGAGCTTTCATAGAGTTGTCGTATAGCAATAGCGACAGTGTATTTGGAACAATTTCACAATCTTATATTAAGGTGTGGAATCGATTTTTTAGTACATACTTATTATGCAATGGATATCAAGATGCGTAGAAATATGAACTTCACATATTTATGCAAATTTGCCGTTTTGATGTTATTGGAGCTTTCATAGAGTTGTCGTATAGCCATAACGACAGTGTCTTTGGAGCAATTTCACAATTTTATATTAAGGTGCAGAATCGATTTTTCGATACATACACATTAAGCAATCTATATCAGATTGCGTAAAAATATGAACTTTACATATTTATGCTAATTAGCCTTTTTTAAGTTATTGGAGCTTTCATAGAGTTGTCGTATAGCAATAGCGACAGTATATTTGGAACAATTTCACAATCTTATATTAAGGTGTGGAATCTATTTTTTAGTACATACTCATTATGCAATGGATATCAAGATGCGTAAAAATATGAACTTCACATACTTATGCAAATTTGCCGTTTTGATGTTATTGGAGCTTTCATAGAGTTGTCGTATAGCCATAACGACAGTGTCTTTGGAGCAATTTCACAATCTTATATTAAGGTGTAGAATCGATTTTTCGATACATACACATTAAGCAATCTATATCAGATTGCGTAAAAATATGAACTTTACATATTTATGCTAACTAGACGTTTTTATGTTATTGGAGCTTTCATAGAGTTGTCGTATAGCAATAGCGACAGTGTATCTGGAACAATTTTACAATATTAAATTAAGGTGTAGAGATGATTTCTTGATACATACACATTATGCAATCGATATCAGGTTGCGTAAAAATATGAACTTTCCATATTTATGCAAATTAGCCGTTTTAATGTTATTGGAGTTGTCATAGAGTTGTCCTATAGCAATAGCGACAGTGTATTTGGAACAATTTTACAATCTCAAATAAAGGTGTAGAGATGATTTTTTGATACATACACATTAAGCAATCGATATCAAGTTGCGTAAAAATATGAACTTTACATATTTATGCTAACTCGCCGTTTTGATGTTATTGGAGTTGTCATAGAGTTGTCGTATAGCCATAGCGACAGTGTATTTGGAGTAATTTCACAATCTTATATTAAGGTGTAGAATCGATTTTTTGATACATAGTACACAATATGCAATCGATATCAGGTAGCGTAAAAATATGAACTTCACATATTTTTGCTAATTACCCGTTTTGATGTTATTGGAGTTGTCATAGAGTTGTCCTATATCAATAGCGACAGTGTATTTGGAACAATTTAGGAAACCTAACTTAAGGTGTAGAAATGATTTTTTGGTACATACACATTATGCAATCGATATCAAGACGCGTAAAAATATGAACTTTACATATTTATGCAAATTAGCCGTTTTGATGTTATTGGAGTTGTCATAGAGTTGTTCTATAGCAATAGCGACAGTGTATTTGGAACAATTTTACAATCTTAAATTAAGATGTAAAATTGATTTTTTGGTACATACATATTATGCAATCGATATCAAGATGCGTAAAAATATTAACTTTACATATTTATGCAAATTAGCCGTTTTGATCTTATTGGAGTTGTCATAGAGTTGTCGTATAGCCATAGCGACAGAGTATGTGGAGCAATTTCACAATCTTATATTAAGGTGTAGAATCGATTTTTTACTACATGCACATTAAGCAATCGATATCGAGTTGCGTAAAAATATGAACCTTACATATTTATGCAAATTAGCCGTTTTGATGTTATTGGAGTTGTCATAGAGTTGTCGTATAGCCATAACGACAGTGTGGAGCAATTTCACAATCTTAAGTTAAGGTGTAGAATCGATTTTTCGATACATACACATTAAGCAATCGATATCAAGTTGCGTAAAAATATGAACTTTACATATTTATGCTAACTAGGCGTTTTGATGTT
The DNA here is from genome assembly GCF_016617805.1 of Bactrocera tryoni. Lineage (NCBI taxonomy): Eukaryota > Metazoa > Arthropoda > Insecta > Diptera > Tephritidae > Bactrocera > Bactrocera tryoni. The sequence continues at coordinate 7,137 of NW_024394300.1, forward strand.
ATTGGAGTTGCCATAGAGTTGTCCTATAGCAATAGCGACAGTGTATTCGGAACAACTTAACAATCCTAAATTACGGTGTAGAATTGATTTTTTGGTACATACACATTATGCCATCGATATCAGGTTGCGTAAAAATATGAACTTTACATACTTATGCTATTTAGCCGTTTTGATGTAATTGGAGTTGTCATAGAAGTTGGCGTATAGCCACAACGACAGTACCGTTGGAGCAATTTCACAATCTTAAGTCAAGGTTTAGAATCGATTTTTTAATACATACTCACTAAGCAATCGATATCAAGTTGCGTAAGAATATGAACTTTACATATTTATGCTAACTAGCCGTTTTGATGTTATTGGAGTTGTCATAGAGTTGTCGTATAGCCATAGTGACAGTGTATTTGGAGCAATTTCACAATCTTATATTAAGGTGTAGAATCGATTTTTTGATACATGCACATTAAGCAATCGATATCAAGTTCCGTAAAAATATGAACTTTACATATTTATGCTAACTAGCCGTTTTGATGTTATTGGAATTGTCGTAGAGTTGTCCTATAGCCATAGCGACAATATATTTGGAACAATTTTGCAATCTTAGATTAAGGTGTAGAATTGATTTTTTGGTACATACACATTATGCAATCGATATCAGGTTGCGTAAAAATATGAACTTTACATACTTATGCTATTTAGCCGTTTTGATGTTATTGGAGTTGTCATAGAGTTGGCGTACAGCAATAACGACAGTGTCTTTGAAGCAATTTCACAATCTTAAGTCAAGGTGTAGAATCGATTTTTGATACATACACATTAAGCAATCGATATCAAGTTGCGTAAAAATATGAACTTTACATATTTTTGCTAACTGGCCGTTTTGAAGTTATTGGAGTTGTCATAGAGTTGTCCTAGAGCCATAACGACAGTATATTTGGAACAACTTAACAATCCTTAATTAAGGTGTAGAATTGATTTTTTGGTACATACACATTACACAATCGATATCAGGTTGCGTCAAAATATGAACTTTACATATTTATGCTATTTAGCCGTTTTGATGTTATTGGAGCTTTCATAGAGTTGTCGTATAGCCATAACGACGGTGTCTTTGGAGCAATTTCACACTCTTAAGTTAAGGTGTAGAATCGATTTTTTAATACATACACACTAAGCAATCGATATCAAGTTGCGCAAAAATATGAACTTTACATATTTATGCTAACTAGCCGTTTTGATGTTATTGGAGTTGTCATAGAGTTGTCCTAAAGCAATAGCGACAGTGTATTTGGAACAATTTAACAATCCGAAATTAAGGTGTAGAATTGGTTTTTTGGTACATACACATTATGCAATCGATACCAGGTTGCGTAAAGATATGAACTTTACATATTTATGCTAATTAGCCCTTTTGAAGTTATGGGAGTTGTCACAGAGTTGTCGTATAGCCATAACGACAGTGCCTTTGGAGCAATTTCACAATCTTAAGATACGGCGTAGAATCGATTATTTGATACATACACATTAAGCAATCGTTATTAAGTTGCGTAAAAATATGAACTTTACATATTTTTGCTAACTGGCCGTTTTGATGTTATTGGAGTTGTCATAGAGTTGTCCTATAGAAATAACGACAGTATATTTGGAGCAATTTCACAATCTTAAGATACGGTGTAGAATCGATTTTTTTGATACATGCACATTAAGCAATCGTTATTAAGTTGCGTAAAAATATGAACTTTACAAATTTATGCTAACTAGCCGTTTTGATGTTATTGGAGTTGTCATAGAGTTGTCCTAAAGCAATAGTGACAGTGTATTTGGAACAATTTAACAATCCGAAATTATGGTGTAGAATTGATTTTGTGGTACATACACATTAAGCAATCGATAACAAGATGCGTAAAAATATGAACTTTACATATTTATGCTAACTAGCCGTTTTGATGTTATTGGAGCTTTCATAGAGTTGTCGTTAAGCCATAACGACAGTGTATCTGGAGCAATTTCACAATCTCATATTAAGGTGTAGAACCGATTTTTAGTACATACACAATAAGCAATCGATATCAAGTTGCGTAAAAATATGAACTTTACATATTTATGCTAACTAGCCGTTTTGATGTTATTGGAGTTGTCATAGAGTTGCCCAATAGCAATAGCGACAGTGTATTTGTAAGAATTTAGCAATCCGAAATTAAGGTGAAGAATTGATTTTTTGATACATACACATTAAGCAATCGATATAAAGTTGCGTAAAAATATGAACTTTACATATTTTTGCTAATTACCCGTTTTGATGTTATTGGAGTTGTCATAGAGTTGACCTAGAGCAATAGCGACAGTGTATTTGGAACATTTTAACAATCCTAAATTAAGGCGTAGAATCGATTTTTTGGTACATACACTTTATGCAATCGATATCAGGTTGCGCAAAAATATGAACTTTACATATTTCTGTTAATTAGCCGTTTTGATGTTATTGGAGTTGTCATAGAGTTGTCGTATAGCCATAGCGACAGTGTATTTGGAGCAATTTCACAATCTTATATTAAGGTGTAGAATCCATTTTTTAGTACATACACACTAAGCTATCGATATCAAGTTGCGTAAGAATATGAACTTTACATATTTATTCTAACTAGCCGTTTTGATGTTATTGGAGCATTCATAGAGTTGTCCTATAGCCATAGCAACAAGGTATTTGGAACAATTTTGCAATCTTAGATTAAGGTGTAGAATTGATTTTTTGGTACATACGCAATATGCAATCGATATTAGGTAGCGTAAAAATATGAACTTTACATATTTTTGCTAATTACCCGTGTTGATGTTATTGGAGTTGTCATAGAGTTGTCCTATAGCAATAAATAGCACATTATGCAATCGATATCAGGTTGCGTAAAAATATGAACTTTACATATTTCTGTTAATTAGCCTTTTTGAAGTTATGGGAGTTGTCATAGAGTTGTCGTATAGCCATAACGACAGTGCCTTTGGACCAATTTCACAATCATAAGACACGGTGTTGAATCGATTTTTAGATACATACACATTATGCAATCGATATCAGGTTGCGTAAAAATATGAACTTTACACATTTTTGCAAATTACCCGTGTTGATGTTATTGGAGTTGTCATAGAGTTGTCCTAAAGCAATAGCGACAGTGTATTTGGAGCAATTTAACAATCCTAAATTAAGGTGCAAAATTGATTTTTTGGTACATACACATTATGCAATCGATATCAAGTTGCGTAAAAATATGAACTTTACATATTTCTGTTAATTAGCCATTTTGATGTTATTGGAGCTTTCATAGAGTTGTCGTATAGCCATAACGACAGTGTCTTTGGAGCAATTTCACAATCCTAAGTTAAGGTGTAGAATCGATTTTTTAATACATACACACTAAGCAATCGATATCAAATTGCGTAAGAATATGAACTTTACATATTTATGCTAACTAGCCGTTTTGATGTTATTGGAGTTGTCATTGAGTTGTCCTATAGCAATAGCGACAATGTATTTGGAACAATCTTGCAATCTTAGATTAAGGTGTAGAATTGATTTTTCGGTACATACACATTATGCAATCGATATCAGGTTGCGTAAAAAAATGAACTTTACATATTTATGCTATTTACCCGTTCTGATGTTATTGGAGTTGTCATAGAGTTGTCGTATAGCCATAACGACCGTGTTTTTTTAGCAATTTCACAATCTTAATTTAAGGTGTAGAATCGATTTTTAATACATACATATTAAGCAATCGATATCAAGTTTCGTAAAAATATGAACTTTACATATTTATGCTAACTAGCCGTTTTGATGTTATTGGAGTTGTCATAGAGTTGTCCTG
>NW_024394301.1:0-2080 GCF_016617805.1 Bactrocera tryoni
AAAAATCAATTGTACACCCTAATATATGGTTGCGAAATTGCTCCAAATACGCTGCCGTTATGGCTATACGACAACTCTATGACAACTCCAATAACATCGAAACGGCTAATTAACAGAAATACATAAAGTTCATATTTTTACGCAACTTGATACCCATTGCTTAATGTGTATGTACCAAAAAATCAATTCTACACCTTAATATAAGGTTGCGAAATTGCTCCAAATACACTGTCGTTATGGCTGTACGACAACTCTATGACAACTCCAATAACATCAAAACGGCTAATTAGCATAAATATGTAAAGTTCATATTTTTACGCAACCTGATACCCATTGCTTATTGTGCAGGTACCAAAAAATCAATTCTACACCTTAATATAAGGTTGCGAAATTGCTCCAAATACACTGCCGTTATGGCTATACGACAACTCTATGACAACTCCAATAACATCAAAATGGCTAATTAGCACAAATATGTGAAGCTTATATTTTTACACAACTTGGTATCCATTGCTTAATGTGTATGTACCAAAAAATCAATTCTACACCTTAATATAAGGTTGCGAAATTGCTCCTAATGCACTGTCGTTATGGCTAAACGACAACTCTATGACAACTCCATTAACATCAAAACGGCTAATTAGCATAAATATGTAAAGTTCATATTTTAACGCAACCTGATACCCATTGCTTAATGTGCAGTTACCAAAAAATCAATTCTACACCTTAATATAAGGTTGCGAAATTGCTCCTAATGCACTGTCGTTATGGCTAAACGACAACTCTATGACAACTCCATTAACATCAAAACAGCTAATTAGCATAAATATGTAAAGCACATATTTTTACGCAACCTGATACCCATTGCTTAATGTGCAGGTACCGAAAAATCAATTCTACACCTTAATATATGGTTGCGAAATTGCTCCTAATGCACTGTCGTTATGGCTAAACGACAACTCTATGACAACTCCGTTAACATCAAAACGGCTAATTAGCATAAATATGTGAAGTTCATATTTTTACGCAACTTAATATCGATTGCTTAATATGTATGTACCAAAAAATCAATTCTACACCTTAATATAAGGTTGCGAAATTGCTCCTAATGCACTGTCGTTATGGCTAAACGGCAACTCTATGACAACTCTATGACAACTCCAATAACATCAAAACGGCTAATTAGCATAAATATGTAAAGTTCATATTTTTACGCAACCTGATACCCATTGCTTAATGTGCAGGTACCAAAAAATTAATTCTACACCTTAATATATGGCTGCGAAATTGCTCCAAATACACTGCCGTTATGGCTATACGACAACTCTATGACAACTCCAATAACATCAAAATGGCTAAATAGCATAAAAATGTCAATCTTATATTTTTACACAACTTGGTATCCATTGCTTAATGTGTATGTACCAAAAAATCAATTCTACACCTTAATATAAGGTTGCGAAATTGCTTCTAATGCACTGTCGTAATGGCTAAACGACAAATCTATGACAACTCCATTAACATCAAAACGGCTAATTAGCATAAATATGTAAAGTTCATATTTTTACGCAACCTGATACCCATTGCTTAATGTGCAGTTACCAAAAAATCAATTCTACACCTTAATATATGGTTGCGAAATTGCTCCAAATACGCTGCCGTTATGGCTATACGACAACTCTATGACAACTCCAATAACATCAAAACGGCTAATTAGAATAAATATGTAAAGTTCATATTTTTACGCAACCTGATACCCATTGCTTATTGTGCGGGTACCAAAAAATCAATTCTACACCTTAATATAAGGTTGCGAAATTGCTCCTAATGCACTGTCGTTATGGCTAAACGACAACTCTATGACAACTCCGTTAACATCAAAACGGCTAATTAGCATAAATATGTAAAGTTCATATTTTTACGCAACCTGATACCTATTGCTTAATGTGCAGGTACCAAAAAATCAATTCTACACCTTAATATATGGTTGCGAAATTGCTCCAAATACGCTGCCGTTATGGCTATACGACAACTCTATGACAACTCCAATAACATCAAAACGGCTAATTAGAATAAATAT
>NW_024394302.1:0-10405 GCF_016617805.1 Bactrocera tryoni
AAATCGGTTTTATACGTAAATGTAAAATTATGGAATTTTTTCCAAATGCACTGCCGTTATGGCTATATGCCAACTTGAGTAAGATGATGAGGGTTAATTAACTTTAATATGTGAAGCTAATGAATTGAAGCAAATTGATATGTATTTGTAAATGTGTATATGAAAGAAAATCGGTTTTTTACCTAACTATAAAATTAAGGTTTTTTTTTTAAATGCAGTGCCGTTATGGCTTTATGTCAAGTTGAGTAAGATGATGAGGGTTAATTAACATTAATATCTGAAGCTTATGATTTGAAGCAATTCGTTATGGATTTCTTAATGTGTATATGCAAGAAAATCGGTTTTATACCTAAATGTAAAATTCTGTAATTTTTCCAAATGCACTACTCTTTTGGCTTTATGTCAACTTGAGTAAAATGATGAGGGTTAATTAAGTTTAAAATGTGAAGCTAATGATTTAAAGCAACTTGATATGTATTTCTAAATGTGTATATGCAAGAAAATCGGTTTAATACCTAAATGTAAAATTCTGAAATTTTTTCCAAATGCACTGCCGTTATGGCTTCATGCCAACTTGAGTAAGATGATGAGGGTTAATTAACTTTAATATGTGAAGCTAATGATTTGAAGCAATTCGTTGTGGATTTCTTAATGTATATATGCATGAAAATCGGTTTTATAACTAATTGTAAAATTCTGGAATTTTAACAAATGCACTGTCGTGTTTACCTTATGCCAACTTCTGTAAGTTGAAGAAGGTTAATTAACGTTAGTATGTGAAGCTAATGTTTTGAAGCAAATTGATATGTTTTTTCTAAATGTGTATATGCAAGAAGATTGGTTTTATACTAAAATGTAAAATTATGAATTTTTTTTAAATGCACTGCCGTTATGGCTTCATGTCAACTTGAGTAAGGTGATGAGTGTTAATTAACTTTCATATGTGAAGCTAATTATTTGAAGCAATTCGTAGCGTATTCCTAAATATGTATATGCAAGAAATTCGGATTTATACCTAAATGTAAAATTCTGGAATTTTTCCAAATGCACTGCCGTTTTGGCTTTATGCCAACTTGAGTAAGATGTTGAGGGTTATTTAACTTTAATTTGTAAAGCTAATGATTTTAAGCAACTCGATATGGATTGCTTAATGCTTAAATGCAAGAAAATCGGTATTATACCTAAATGTAAAATTATGTTTTTTTTTCAAATGCGCTGCCGTTATGGCTTTATGTCAATTTGAGTAAGATGATGAGGGTTAATTAACTTTCATATGTGAAGCTTATGATTTGAAGCAACTTTATATGTATGTTTAAATGTGTATATGCAAGAAAAGCGGTTTTATACCTAAATGTAAAATTATGTGGATATGTATTTCTAAATGTTTGTATGTAAGAAAATCGGTTTTAAACCTAAATGTAAAATTATGTTTTTTTTTCAAATGCGCTGCCGTTATGGCTTTATGTCAATTTGAGTAAGATGATGAGGGTTAATTAACTTTCATATGTGAAGCTAATAATTTGTAAATTAATGTGTGAAGCTAATGATTTGAAGCAATTCGTTATGGATTTTTAATTGCCTACATTGAAGAAAATCGGTTTTATACCCAAATGTAAAATTATGTTTTTTTTTTTTTACATGCACTGCCGTTATGGCTTTATGTCACCTTGAGTAAGATGATGAAGATTAATTAACTTTAGTATGTAAAGCTAATGATTTGAAACAACTTGATATGTATTTCTAAATGTGCAAATGCGATGAAATCGGTTACATACAAAACGTAAAATTATTGTTTTTTTCAAATGCACTGCCGTTATGGCTTTATGTCAACTTGAGTAAGATGATGAGGGAATATTAACTTTAATATATGAAGCTAATGATTTGAAGCAACTAGATATTTATTTCTAAATGTGTATATGTAAAAAAATCGGTTTTATACCTAAATGTAAAATTATAAAATTTTTTCCAAATGCACTGCCGTTATGGCTTTATGTCAACTTGAGTAAGATGTTGAGGGTTAATTAACTTTAATTTGTGAAGCTTATGATTTGAAGCAATTTGTTGTGGATTTCTTAATGTGTATATGCAAGAAGATCGGTTTTATACCTAAATGAAAGATTATGGATTTTTTTTTTCAAATGCACTGCCGTTGTGGCTTCATGTCAACTTGAGTAAGATCCCTCAACATCAGTTAACTTTAATGTGTGTAGCTTATGATTTGAGGCAACTTTATATGTTTTTCTAAATGCGTATAAGCAAGAAAATCGGTTGTATACCTAAATGTAAAATTATGGAATTTTTCTAAATGCACTGTCGTTTTGGCTTTATGTCAACTTCTGTAAGTTGAAGAAGGTTCATTACTTTTAGTATGTGCAGCTAATGATTTGAAGCAACTTGATATGTATTTCTAAATCTGTATTTAAAATGAAATCGTTTTATACTTAAATGTAAAATTATAGAATTTTTTCCAAATGCACTGCCGTTATGGCTATATGCCAACTTGAGTAAGATGATGAGGGTTAATTAACTTTTATATGTGAAGCTAAGGATTTTAAGCAATGCGTTGTGGATTTCTTAATGTGTATATGCCAGAAAATCGGTTTTATACCTAAATGTAAAATTCTGGAATTTTTCCAAATGCACTGTCGTTTTGGCTTTATGCCAACTTCTGTAAGTTGAAGAAGGTTAATTAACTTTAATATATGAAGGTTATGATTTGAAGCAACTTGATATGTATTTCTAAAGGTGTTTATGCAATGAAATCGTTTTTATACCTAAATGAAAAATTATAGAATTTTTTTTAAATGCACTGCCGTTATGGCTATATGCCAACTTGAGTAAGTTGTTGAGGGTTAATTAACTTTAATATGTGAAGCTTATGATTTGAGGCAACTTTATATGTTTTTCTAAATGTGTATATGCAAGAAAATCGGTTTTATACCGAAATGTAAAATTATGGAATTTTTCTAAATGCACTGCCGTTATGGCTATGTGCCAATTTGAGTAAGATGATAAGGGTTAATTAATTTTAGTATGTGAAGCTAATGTTCTGAAGCAAATTGATAGGTATTTGTAAATTTGTATATGCAAGAAGATCGGTTTTATACCTAAATGTAAGATTATGGATTTTTTTTCAAATGCGCTGCCGTTATGGCTTCATGTTAACTTGAGTAAGATAACTCATCATTAATTAACTTTAATATGTGAAGCTTATGTTTTAAAACAATTCGTTGTGGATTTCTTAAGGTGTATATGCAAGAAAATCGGTTTTATACCTAAATGTAAAATTCTGGAATTTTTCCAAATGCACTGTCGTTTTGGCTTTATGCCAACTTCTGTAAATTGAAGAAGCTTAATTAGCTTTAATATGTGAAGCTAATGATTTGAAGCAATTCGTTGTGGATTTCTTAATGCGTATATGCAATGAAATTGGTTTTATACCTAAATGCAAAATTATAGAAGTTTTTTCAAATGCACTGCCGTTATGGCTTTATGTCAAATTGAGTAAGATGATGAAGGTTAATTAACTTTAATGTGTGAAGCTAATTATTTGTAAATTAATGTGCGAAGCTAATGATTTGAAGCAATTTGTTATGGATTTTTAATTGCCTACATTGAAGAAAATCGGTTTTATACCCAAATGTAAAATTATGTTTTTTTTTTTTTCAAATGCACTGCCGTTATGGCTCTATGTCAACTTGAGTAAGATGATGAGGGAATATTAACTTTAATATAAGAAGCTAATGATTTGAAGCAACTAGATATTTATTTCTTAATGTGTATATGTAGAAAATCGGTTTTATACCTAAATGTAAAATTATAAAATTTTTTCCAAATGCACTGCCGTTATGGCTTTATGTCAACTTGAGTAAGATGATAAGGGTTAATTAACTTTAGTATGTGAAGCTAATGTTCTGAAGCAAATTGATAGGTATTTGTAAATGTGTATATGCAAGAAGATTGGTTTTATACCTAAATGTAAGATTATGGATTTTTTTTTCAAATGCACTGCCGTTATGGCTTCATGTCAACTTGAGTAAGATCCCTCATCATCAATTAACTTTAATATGTGAAGCTTATGATTTGAGGCAACTTTATATGTTTTTCTAAATTTGTATATGCAAGAAAATCGGTTTATACCTAAATGTAAAATTATGGAATTTTTCTAAATGCACTGTCGTTTTGGCTTTATGTCAACTTCTGTAAGCTGAAGAAGGTTCATTAATTTAAGTATGTGCAGCTAATGATTTGAAGCAACTTGATATGTATTTCTAAATCTGTATTTAAAATGAAATCGTTTTATACCTAAATGTAAAATTATAGAATTTTTTTCAAATGCACTGCCGTTATGGCTATATGCCCACCTGAGTAAGATGATGAGGGTTAATTAACTTTAATATGTGAAGCTAAGGATTTTAAGCAATGCGTTGTGGATTTCTTAATGTGTATATGCCAGAAAATCGGTTTTATACCTAAATGTAAAATTCTGGAATTTTTCCAAATGCACTGTCGTTTTGGCTTTATGCCAACTTCTGTAAGTTGATGAAGGTTAATTAACTTTAATATATGAAGGTTATGATTTGAAGCAACTTGATATGTATTTCTAAAGGTGTTTATGCAAGAAAATCGGTTTTATACCTAAATGTAAAATTCTGGAATTTTTCCAAACGCACTGACGTTTTGGCTTTATGCCAACTTCTGTAAGTTGAAGAAGGTTAATTAAATTTAATATGTGAAGCTAATGATTTGAAGCAACTTGATATATATTTCTAAATGTGTATTTGCAATGAAATCGTTTTTATACCTAAATGTAAAATTATAGAATTTTTTTCAAATGCACTGCCGTTATGGCTAAATGCCAACTTGAGTAAGATGATAAGGGTTAATTAACTTTAGTATGTGAAGCTAATGTTCTGAGGCAAATTGATAGGTATTTGTAAATGTGTATATGCAAGAAGATCGGTTTTATACCTAAATGTAATATTGTGTTTTTTTTTTAGATGCAGTGCCGTTATGACTTTATGTCAAGTTGAGTAAGATGATGAGGGTTAATTAACATTCATATGTGAAGCCTATGATTTAAAACAATTCGATGTGGATTTCTTAAGGTGGATATGCAAGAAAATCGGTTTTATACCTAAATGTAAAATTCTGGAATTTTTCCAAATGCACTGTCGTTTTGGCTTTATGCCAACTTCTGTAAATTGAAGAAGGTTAATTAACTTAAATATGTGAAGCTAATGATTTGAAGCAATTCGTTGTGGCTTTCTAAATGCGTATATGCAAGGAAATTGGTTTTATACCTAAATGCAAAATTATAGAAGTTTTTTCAAATGCACTGCCGTTATGGCTTTATGTCAAAATGAGTAAGATGATGAAGGTTAATTAACTTTAATGTGTGAAGCTAATAATTTGTAAATTAATGTGTGAAGCTAATGATTTGAAGCAATTCGTTATGGATTTTTAATTGCCTACATTGAAGAAAATCGGTTTTATACCCAAATGTAAAATTATGTCTTTTTTTTTCAAATGCACTGCCGTTATGGATTTATGTCAACTTGAGTAAGATGATGAAGATTAATTAACTTTAGTATGTTAAGCTAATGATTTGAAACAACTTGATATGTATTTCTAAATGTGTAAATGCGATGAAATCGGTTTCATACAAAATGTAAAATTATGCTTTTTTTTCCAATGCACTGCCGTTATGGCTTTATGTCCACTTGAGTAAGATGATGAGGGAATATTAACTTTAATATATGAAGCTAATGATTTGAAGCAACTAGATATTTATTTTTAAATGTGTATATGTATGAAAATCGGTTTTATACCTGAATGTAAAATTATAAAATTTCTTCCAAATGCACTGCCGTTATGGCTTTATGTCAACTTGAGTAAGATGTTGAGGGTTAATTAACATTAATATGTGAAGCTTATGATTTGAAGCAATTTGTTGTGGATTTCTTAATGTGTATATGCGCAAGAAAATCGGTTTTATACCTAAATGTAAAATTCTGGAATTTTTTAAAATGCACTGTCGTTTTGGCTTTATGCCAACTTCTGTAAGTTGAAGAAGGTTAATTAAATTTAATATGTGAAGCTAATGATTTGATGCAACTTGATATGTATTTCTAAATGTGTATTTGCAATGAAATCGTTTTTATACCTAAATGAAAAATTATAGAATTTTTTTCAAATGCACTGCCGTTATGGCTATATGCCAACTTGAGTAAGATGTTGAGGGTTAATTAACTTTAATATGTGAAGCTTATGATTTGAAGCAATTTGTTGTAAATTTCTTAATGTGTATATGCAATGCATGTATTTCTAAATGTGTATATGCAAGAAGATCGGTTTTATACCTAAATGTAAGATTATGGATTTTTTTTCAAATGCACTGCCGTTATGGCTTCATGTCAACTTGAGTAAGATCCCTCATCATCAATTAACTTTAATTTGTGAAGCTTATGATTTGAGGCAACTTTATATGTTTTTCTAAATGTGTATATGCAAGAAAATCGGGTTTATACCTAAATGTAAATTTATTGAATTTTTCTAAATGCACTGTCGTTTTGGCTTTATGTCAACTTCTGTAAGTTGAAGAAGGTTCATTAACTTTAATATGTGCAGCTAGTGACTTGAAGCAACTTGATATGTATTTCTTAATCTGTATTTGCAATCAAATCGTTTTATACCTAAATCTAAAATTATAGAATTTTTTCCAAATGCACTGCCGTTATGGCTATATGCCAACCTGAGTAAGATGATGAATTTTAATTAACTTTAATATGGGAAGCTAAGGATTTTAAGCAATGCGTTGTGGATTTCTTAATGTGTATATGCCAGAAAATCGGTTTTATACCTAAATGTAAAATTCTGGAATTTTTTCCAAACGCACTGTCGTTTTGGCTTTATGCCATCTTCTGTAAGTTGAAGAAGGTTGATTAACTTTAATATGGGAAGCTAATGATTTGAAGCAATTCGTTGTGGATTTCTAAATGCGTGTATGCAAGGAAATTGGTTTTATACCTAAATGCAAAATTATAGAAGTTTTTTCAAATGCACTGCCGTTATGGCTTTATGTCAAATTGAGTAAGATGATGAAGGTTAATTAACTTTAGTGTGTGAAGCTAATAATTTGTAAATTAATGTGCGAAGCTAATGATTTGAAGCAATTTGTTATGGATTTTTAATTGCCTACATTGAAGAAAATCGGTTTTATACCCAAATGTAAAATTATGTTTTTTTTTTTTTCAAATGCACTGCCGTTATGGCTTTATGTCAACTTGAGTAAGATCATGAGGGAATATTAACTTTAATATAAGAAGCTAATGATTTGAAGCAACTAGATATTTATTTCTTAATGTGTATATGTAGAAAATCGGTTTTATACCTAAATGTAAAATTATAAAATTTTTTCCAAATGCACTGCCGTTATGGCTTTATGTCAACTTGTGTAAGATATTGAAGGTTAAATAACTTTAATATGTGAAGCTTATGATTTGAAGCAATTTGTTGTGGATTTCTTAATGTGTATATGCGCAAGAAAATCGGTTTTATACCTAAATGTAAAATTATGGAATTTTTTTTCAAATGCACTGCCGTTATGGCTTCATGTCAACTTGAGTAAGATCCCTCATCATCAATTAACTTTAATATTTGAAGCTTATGATTTGAGGCAACTTTATATGTTTTTCTAAATTTGTATATGCAAGAAAATCGGTTTAGACCTAAATGAAAAATTATGGAATTTTTCTAAATGCACTGTCGTTTTGGCTTAATGTCAACTTCTGTAAGCTGAAGAAGGTTCATTAATTTTAGTATGTGCAGCTAATGATTTGAAGCAACTTGATATGTATTTCTAAATCTGTATTTGAAATGAAATCGTTTTATACCTAAATGTAAAATTATAGAATTTTTTTCAAATGCACTGCCGTTATGGCTATATGCATACCTGAGTAAGATGATGAGGGTTAATTAACTTTAATATGTGAAGCTAAGGATTTTAAGCAATGCGTTGTGGATTTCTTGATGTGTATATGCCAGAAAATCGGTTTTATACCTAAATGTAAAATTATGGAATTTTTCCAAATGCACTGTCGTTTTGGCTTTATGCCAACTTCTGTAAGTTGAAGAAGGTTAATTAACTTTAATATATGAAGGTTATGATTTGAAGCAACTTGATATGTATTTCTAGACGTGTATTTGCAATGAAATCGTTTTTATACCTAAATGTAAAATTCTGGAATTTTTCCAAACGCACTGACGTTTTGGCTTTATGCCAACTTCTGTAAGTTGAAGAAGGTTAATTAAATTTAATATGTGAAGCTAATGATTTGAAGCAACTTGATATATATTTCTAAATGTGTATTTGCAATGAAATCGTTTTTATACCTAAATGTAAAATTATAGAATTTTTTTCAAATGCACTGCCGTTATGGCTAAATGCCGACTTGAGTAAGATGATAAGGGTTAATTAACTTTAGTATGTGAAGCTAATGTTCTGAAGCAAATTGATAGGTATTTGTAAATGTGTATATGCAAGAAGATCGGTTTTATACCTAAATGTAATATTGTGTTTTTTTTTTAGATGCAGTGCCGTTATGACTTTATGTCAAGTTGAGTAAGATGATGAGGGTTAATTAACATTCATATGTGAAGCCTATGATTTAAAACAATGCGATGTGGATTTCTTAAGGTGTATATGCAAGAAAATCGGTTTTATACCTAAATGTAAAATTCCGGAATTTTTCCAAATGCACTGTCGTTTTGGCTTTATGCCAACTTCTGTAAATTGAAGAAGGTTAATTAACTTTAATATGTGAAGCTAATGATTTGAAGCAATTCGTTGTGGATTTCTAAATGCGTATATGCAAGGAAATTGGTTTTATACCTAAATGCAAAATTATAGAAGTTTTTTCAAATGCACTGCCGTTATGGCTTTATGTCAAAATGAGTAAGATGATGAAGGTTAATTAACTTTAATGTGTGAAGCTAATAATTTGTAAATTAATGTGTGAAGCTAATGATTTGAAGCAATTCGTTATGGATTTTTAATTGCCTACATTGAAGAAAATCGGTTTTATACCCAAATGTAAAATTATGTCTTTTTTTTTCAAATGCACTGCCGTTATGGATTTATGTCAACTTGAGTAAGATGATGAAGATTAATTAACTTTAGTATGTTAAGCTAATGATTTGAAACAACTTGATATGTATTTCTAAATGTGTAAATGCGATGAAATCGGTTTCATACAAAATGTAAAATTATGCTTTTTTTTCCAATGCACTGCCGTTATGGCTTTATGTCCACTTGAGTAAGATGATGAGGGAATATTAACTTTAATATATGAAGCTAATGATTTGAAGCAACTAGATATTTATTTTTAAATGTGTATATGTATGAAAATCGGTTTTATACCTGAATGTAAAATTATAAAATTTCTTCCAAATGCACTGCCGTTATGGCTTTATGTCAACTTGAGTAAGATGTTGAGGGTTAATTAACATTAATATGTGAAGCTTATGATTTGAAGCAATTTGTTGTGGATTTCTTAATGTGTATATGCGCAAGAAAATCGGTTTTATACCTAAATGTAAAATTCTGGAATTTTTTAAAATTCACTGTCGTTTTGGCTTTATGCCAACTTCTGTAAGTTGAAGAAGGTTAATTAAATTTAATATGTGAAGCTAATGATTTGAAGCAACTTGATATGTATTTCTAAACGTGTATTTGCAATGAAATCGTTTTTATACCTAAATGAAAAATTATAGAATTTTTTTCAAATGCACTGCCGTTATGGCTATATGCCAACTTGAGTAAGATGTTGAGGGTTAATTAACTTTAATATGTGAAGCTTATGATTTGAGGCAACTTTATATGTTTTTCTAAATGTGTATATGCAAGAAAATCGGTTTTATACCGAAATGTAAAATTATGGAATTTTTCTAAATGCACTGCCGTTATGGCTATATGCCAATTTGAGTAAGATGATAAGGGTTAATTAATTTTAGTATGTGAAGCTAATGTTCTGAAGCAAATTGATAGGTATTTGTAAATTTGTATATGCAAGAAGATCGGTTTTATACCTAAATGTATGATTATGGATTTTTTTACAAATGCGCTGCCGTTATGGCTTCATGTTAACTTGAGTAAGATAACTCATCATTAATTAACTTTAATATGTGAAGCTTATGATTTGAGGCAACTTTATATGTTTTTCTAAATGTGTATATGCAAGAAAATCGGTTTTATACCTAAATGTAAAATTCTGGAATTTTTCCAAATGCACTGTCGTTTTGGCTTTATGCCAACTTCTGTAAGTTGAAGAAGGTTAATTAACTTTAATATATGAAAGTTATGATTTGAAGCAACTTGATATGTATTTCTAAAGGTGTTTATGCA
>NW_024394303.1:0-2469 GCF_016617805.1 Bactrocera tryoni
TGTATGTACACATTTAGCATTCGATATTGAGTTGCCTTAAATCATTAGCTTCACACATTTAAATAAATTAACCTTCTTCATCTTACCGAAGTTGACATAAAGCCATAACGGCATTGCATTTGGAAGAATCCGACAATCTTATGTTCAGGTGTGAAGTCGATTTCCTTGTATACGATTGTACACACTTAGCAGTCGATATTGAGTTGCTTCAAATCATTAACATCAAATACTTAAGTTAATTAGCTTCTTTCATCTTACCGAAGTTGACATAAGGCCTTACCGGTAGTGCTTTTTGAAGAATTGTATAATCTTATATTCAGGTATAAAGTCGATTTTCTTGTATATACAAAATTAGCAGACGATATTGAGTTGGTTCAAATCATTAACATCTAATATTTAAGTTAATTAGCTTCCTTCATCTTATCGAAGTTGACATAACGCCATAACGGCAGTGCTTTTGGAAGAATTAGACAATCTTATGTTCAGGTATAAAGTCGATTTTCTTGTATATACACATTTAACAGTCGATATTGAGTGGCTTCAAATCATTCACATCAAATATTTAAGTTAATTAACCTCCTTCATCTAACCGAAGTTTACATAAAGACATAACGGCAGTGCATTTAGAAGAATTCAACAATCTTATATTCAGGTATAAAATCGATTTTCTTGTATATACACACTTAGCAGTCGATACTGAGTTTCCTAAAATCATAAGCTGCACACATTAAATAACATTAACCTTCTTCATCTTACCGAAGTTGACATAAAGCCATAACGACGGTGCTTTTGGAAGAATTCGACAATCTTATATTCAGGTATAAAGTCGATTTTCTTGTATATACACATTTAGGAGTCGATATTGATTTGCTTTAAATCATTAACATCAAATATTTAAGTTAATTAACCTTCTTCATTTAACCGAAGTTGACATTAAGCCATAACGGCAGTGCTTTTGGAAGAATTCGACAATCTTGTGTTCAGGTATAAAGTCGATTTTCTTGTATATACACATTTAGCAGTCGATATTGGGTTGCCTCAAATCATTAAAATCAAATATTTAAGTTTATTAACTTTCTTTATCTAACTGAAGTTGACATAAAGCCATAACGGCGGTGCTTGTGGAAGAATTCGACAATTTTATGTTCAGGTATAAAGTCGATTTTCTTGTATATACACATTTAGCAGTCGATATTGAATTGCTTTAAATCATTATTTTAACATATTTAAGTTAATTAACCTTCTTCAGCTTACCGAAGTTGACATAAAGCCATAACGGTAGTGCATTTGCAAGAATTCGAGAATCTGATATTCAGGTATAAAGTCGATTTTCTTGTATATACACATTTAACAGTCGATATTGAGTTGCTTCAAATCAATAAAATCAAATATTTAAGTTAATTAACCTCCTTCATCTAACCGAAGTTGACATAAAGCCATAATGGCAGTGCTTTTGGAAGAATTAGCCAATCTTATGTTCAGGTATAAAGTCGATTTTCTTGCATATACACATTTAGCAGTCGATATTAAGTGGCTTCAAATCATTAGCATCAAATATTTAAGTCAATTCACCTTCTTCATATTACAGAAGTTGGCATAAAGCCATAACGGCAGTGCATTTGGAAGAATTAGACAATCTTATGTTCAGGTATAAAGTCGATTTTCTGGTATATACACATTTAGCAGTCGATATTGAGTTGCTTTAAATCATTAACATCAAATATTTAAGTTAATTAACTTTCTTCATCTAACCGAAGTTTACATAAAGCCATAACGGCAGTGCTTTGGGAAGAATAAGACAATCTTATGTTCAGGTATAAAGTCGATTTTCTTGTATATGCACATTTAGCAGTCGATATTGAGTTGCTTTAAATCATTAGTTTAACATATTTATGTCAATTAACCTTCTTCATATTACCGAAGTTGACATAAAGCCATAACGGCAGTGGATTTGGAAGAATCTGACAATCTGATGTTCAGGTTTAAAGTCGATTTTCTTTTATATACACATCTAGCAGTCGATATTGAGTTGCTTCAAATCATTAGTTTAACATATTTAAGCAAATTAACCTTCTTCATCTTACCGAAGTTGACATAAAGCCATAACGGCAGTGCATTTGGAAAATCTTGACAATTTTATATTCAGGTATAAAGTCGATTTTCTTGTATATACACATTTAGCAGTCGATATTGAGTTGCTTTAAATCATTAGTTTAACATATTTAAGTAAATAAACCTTTTTCATCTTACCGAAGTTGACATAAAGCCATAACGGCAGTGCTTTTGGAAGAATTCGACAAACTTATATTAAGGGATAAAGTCGATTTTCTTGTATATACACATTAAGCAGTCAATATTGAGTTGCTTTAAATCATTTATTTAACATCTTTTAGTTAATTTACCTTCTTCATCTTACTGAAGTTGACATAAAGCCATAACGGCAGTGCATTTGGAAGAATTCGATAATCT
>NW_024394304.1:0-7672 GCF_016617805.1 Bactrocera tryoni
AATTTACTTTCTTCATCTTGCTGAAGTGGACATAAAGCTATAACGGCAGTGCATTTGGAAGAATTCCACAATCCTATATTAAGGCATAAAGTCGATTTTCATGTATGTTCACATTTAGCAATCGATATTGAGTTGCTTCAAATCCTTTACTTCACTTATTTAAGATAATTAACATTCTTCATCTTACTGAAGTTGACATAAAGCCATAACGGCAGTGCATTTGGAAGAATTCCACAATCCTATTTTAAGGCATAAAGTCGATTTTTTTGTATATTAACATTTAGCAATCGATATTGAGTTGCTTCGAATCATTAGTTTAACATATTTAAGTTAATTTACCTTCTTCATCTTACTGAAGTGGACATAAAGCTATAACGGAAAAGCATTTGGAAGAATTCCACAATCCTATATTAAGGCATGAAGTCGATTTTCTTGTATGTTCCCACTTAGCAATCGATATTGAGTTGCTTCAAAACATTTACTCACTTACTTAAGTTAATAAACATTCTTCATCTTACTGAAGTTGACATAAAGCTATAACAGCAGTGCATTTGGGAAAATTCCACAATCCTATTTTAGGGTATAAAGGCGATTTTCTTGTATATACACATTTAGCAATCGATATTGAGTTGCTTCGAATCATTAGTTTAATATATTTAAGTTAATTTACCTTCTTCATCTTACTGAAGTAGACATAACGCTATAGCGGCAGTGCATTTGGAAGAATTCCACAAACCTATATTTAGGTATAAATTCGATTTTCTTGAATGTTTACATTTAGCAATCGATATTGAGTTGCTTCAAATCATGAGTTTAACATATTTAAGTTCACTTACCTTCTTCATCTTACTGAAGTAGACACAGCGCCATAACGGCAGTGCATTTGGAAGAATTCCACAATCCTATATTAAGGTATACAGTCGATTTTCTTGTATATTCACATTTAGCAATCGATATTGAGTTGCTTCGAATCACTAGTTTAACATATTTAAGTTCTTTTACCGTCTTAATCTTACTGAAGTAGACATAAAGCCATTACGGCAGTGCATTTGGAAGAATTCCACAATCCTGTTTTAAGGCTAAAGTCGATTTTCTTTTATATTCACATTTAGCAATCGATATTGAGTTGCTTCGAATCACTAGTTTCACATATTTAAGTTCTCTTACCTTCTTAATCTTACTGAAGTGGACATAACGCCATAACAGCAGTGCATTTTGAAGAATCCCACAATCCTATATTAAGGTATAAAATCGATTTTTTTGTATATTCACATTTAGCAATCGATATTGAGTTGCTTCGAATCATTAGTTTAACATATTTAAGTTAATTTACCTTCTTCATCTTACTGAAGTAGACATAACGCTATAGCGGCAGTGCATTTCGAAGAATTCCACAATCTTATATTAAGGTATAAAGTCGATTTTCTTGTATATACACATTTAGCAATCGATACTGAGTTGCTTCGAATCATTAGTTTAACATATTTAAGTTCACTTACCTTCTTCATCTTACTGAAGAGGACATGAAGCCATAACGGCAGTGCATTTGAAAGAATTCCACAATCCTATATTAAGGCATAAAATCGATTTTTTTGTATATTCACATTTAGCAATCGATTTTGAGTTGCTTCGAATCATTAGTTTAATATATTTAAGTTAATTTACCTTCTTCATCTTACTGAAGTAGACATAACGCTATAGCGGCAGTGCATTTGGAAGAATTCCACAATCCTATTTTAGGGTATAAAGGCGATTTTCTTGTATATACACATTTAGAAATCGATATTGAGTTAGTAGTTAACTAGTTTAACATATTTAAGTTCACTTACCTTCTTCATCTTACTGAATAAGACATAAAGCCATAACCGCAGTGCATTTGGAAGAATTCCACATTCTTATGTTAAGGTATAAAGTCGATTTTCTTGTATATTCACATTAAGCAATCGATATTGAGTTACTTCAAATCAGCTACTTCAATTATTTAAGTTAAATAACATTCTTTATCTTACTGAAGTTGACATTAAGCCATAACGGCATTCGCATTTGGAAGAATTCCACAATCTTATATTAAGGTATAAAGTCGATTTTCTTGTTTGTTCACATTTAGCAATCGATATTGAGTTGCTTCAAATCGCTACTTTAACATTTTTAAGTTCCCTTACCGTCTTACTCTTACTGAAGTAGACATAAAGCCATAACGGCAGTGCATTTGGAAGAATTCCACAATCCTATTTTAAGGCATAAAGTCGATTTTCTTGTATATTCACATTAAGCAATCGATATTGAGTTGCTTCGAATCATGAGTTTAACATATTTAAGTTCTCTTACCTTCTTAATCTTACTGAATAAGACATAAAGCTATAACGGCAGTGCATTTGGAAGAATTCCACAATCCTATAGTAAGGCATAAAGTCGATTTTCTTGTATATTCGTATTTAGCAATCGATATTGAGTTACTTCAAATCATGAGTTTAACATATTTAAGTTCACTTACCTTTTTCATCTTACTGAAGAAGACATGAAGCCATAACGGCAGTGCATTTGGAAGAATGCCACAATGCTATATTAAGGTATAAAGTCGATTTTCTTGTATATTCATATTTTGCAATCGATATTGAGTTGCTTCAAATCATTAGTTTAACATATTTAAGTTAATTTACATTCTTCATCTTACTGAATGGACAAAAGCCATAACGGCAGTGCATTTGGAAGAATTCCACAATCCTACAGTAAGGTATAAAATCGATTTTCTGGTATATTCACATTTAGCAATCGATATTGAGTTGCTTCGAATCACTAGTTTAACATATTTAAGTTCTTTTACCGTCTTAATCTTACTGAAGTAGACATAAAGCCATAACGGCAGTGTATTTGGAAGAATTCCACAATCCTGTTTTAAGGCTAAAGTCGATTTTCTTTTATATTCACATTTAGCAATCGATATTGAGTTGCTTCGAATCACTAGTTTCACATATTTAAGTTCTCTTACCTTCTTAATCTTACTGAAGTGGACATAACGCCATAACAGCAGTGCATTTTGAAGAATCCCACAATCCTATATTAAGGTATAAAATCGATTTTTTTGTATATTCACATTTAGCAATCGATACTGAGTTGCTTCGAATCATTAGCTTAACATATTTAAGTTCACTTACCTTCTTCATCTTACTGAATAAGACATAAAGCCATAACCGCAGTGCATTTGGAAGAATTCCACATTCTTATGTTAAGGTATAAAGTCGATTTTCTTGTATATTCACATTAAGCAATCGATATTGAGTTACTTCAAATCAGTTACCAGCCATAACCGCAGTGCACTTGGAAGAATTCCACAATCCTATATTAAGGTATAAAGTCGATTTTCTTGTATATTCACATTAAGCAATCGATATTGAGTTACTTCAAATCAGTTACTTCAATTATTTAAGTTAAATAACATTCTTTATCTTACTGAAGTTGACATTAAGCGATAACGGCATTCGCATTTGGAAGAATTCCACAATCTTATATTAAGGTATAAATTCGATTTTCTTGTTTGTTCACATTTAGCAATCGATATTGAGTTGCTTCAAATCACTACTTTAACATTTTTAAGTTCTCTTACCGTCTTACTCTTACTGAAGTAGACATAAAGCCATAACGGCAGTGCATTTGGAAGAATTCCACAATCCTATTTTAAGGCATAAAGTCGATTTTCTTGTATATTCACATTAAGCAATCGATATTGAGTTGCTTCGAATCATGAGTTTAACATATTTAAGTTCTCTTACCTTCTTAATCTTACTGAATAAGACATAAAGCTATAACGGCAGTGCATTTGGAAGAATTCCACAATCCTATAGTAAGGCATAAAGTCGATTTTCTTGTATATTCGTATTTAGCAATCGATATTGAGTTGCTTCGAATCATGAGTTTAACATATTTAAGTCCTCTTACCTTCTTAATCTTACTGAATAAGACATAAAGCTATAACGGCAGTGCATTTGGAAGAATTCCACAATCCTATAGTAAGGCATAAAGTCGGTTTTCTTGTATATTCACATTTAGCAATCGATATTGAGTTGCTTCAAATCACTAGTTTAACATAATTAAGTTCTCTTACCGTCTTTATCTTACTGAAGAAGACATAAAGCCATAACGGCAGTGCATTTGGAAGAATTCCACAATCCTATTTTAAGGCATAAAGTCGATTTTCTTGTATATTCGTATTTAGCAATCGACATTGAGTTGCTTCGAATCACTAGTTTAACATATTTAAGTTCACTTACCTTCTTCATCTTACTGAATAAGACATAAAGCTATAACGGCAGTGCATTTGGAAGAATTCCACAATCCTATAGTAAGGCATAAAGTCGATTTTCTTGTATATTCGTATTTAGCAATCGATATTGAGTTACTTCAAATCATGAGTTTAACATATTTAAGTTCTCTTACCTTCTTTGTCTTACTGAATAAGACATAAAGCTATAACGGCAGTGCATTTGGAAGAATTCCACATTTTTATGTTAAGGTATAAAGTCGATTTTCTTGTATATTCACATTAAGCAATCGATATTGAGTTACTTCAAATCAGTAACTTCAATTATTTAAGTTAAATAACATTCTTTATCTTACTGAAGTTGACATTAAGCCATAACGGCATTCGCATTTGGAAGAATTCCACAATCTTTTATTAAGGTATAAAGTCGATTTTCTTGTTTGTTCACATTTAGCAATCGATATTGAGTTGCTTCAAATCACTACTTTAACATTTTTAAGTTCTCTTACCGTCTTATTCTTACTGAAGTAGACATAAAGCCATAACGGCAGTGCATTTGGAAGAACTCCACAATGCTATATTAAGGTATAAAGTCGATTTTCTTGTATATTCATATTTAGCAATCGATATTGAGTTGCTTCGAATCATGAGTTTAACATATTTAAGTTCTCTTACCGTCTTAATCTTAATGAAGTAGACATAAAGCCGTAACGGCAGTGCATTTGGAAGAATTCCACAATCTTATATTAAGGTATAAAGTCGATTTTCTTGTATATTCACATTTAGCAATCGATATTGAGTTGCTTCGAATCATTAGCTTAACATATTTAAGTTCACTTACCTTCTTCATCTTACTGAATAAGACATAAAGCCATAACCGCAGTGCATTTGGAAGAATTCCACATTCTTATGTTAAGGTATAAAGTCGATTTTCTTGTATATTCACATTAAGCAATCGATATTGAGTTACTTCAAATCATTTACTTCACTTATATAAGTTAATTAACATTCTTCATTTTATTGAAGTTGACATAAAGCCATAACGGCAGTGCATTGGGAAGAACTCCACAATCTTATATTGAGGTATAAAGTCGATTTTCTTGTATATACACATTTAGCAATCGATATTGAGTTGCTTCGAATCATTAGTTTAACATATTTAAGTTAATTTCTTCATCTTACTGAAGTAGACATAAAGCTATAACGGCAGTGCATTTGGAAGAATTCCACAATCTTATATTAAGGTATAAGGTCGATTTTCTTGTATATACACATTTAGCAATCGATATTGAGTTGCTTCAAATCATTTACTCACTTATTTTAGTTAATTAACATTCTTCATCTTACTGAAGTTGACATAAAGCCATAACAGCAGTGCATTTAGAAGAATTCCACAATCTTATATTAAGGTATAAAGTCGATTTTCTTGTATATACACATTTAGCAATCGATATTGAGTTGCTTCGAATCATTAGTTTAACATATTTAAGTTAATTTACCTTCTTCATCTTACTGAAGTGGACATAAAGCTATAACGGAAAAGCATTTGGAAGAATTCCACAATCCTATATTAAGGCATGAAGTCGATTTTCTTCTATGTTCCCACTTAGCAATCGATATTGAGTTGCTTCAAAACATTAACTCACTTACTTAAGTTAATAAACATTCTTCATCTTACTGAAGTTGACATAAAGCTATAACAGCAGTGCATTTGGAAAAATTCCACAATCCTATTTTAGGGTATAAAGGCGATTTTCTTGTATATTCACATTTGGCAATCGATATTGAGTTGCTTCGAATCATTAGTTTAATATATTTAAGTTAATTTACCTTCTTCATCTTACTGAAGTAGACATAACGCTATAGCGGTAGTGCATTTGGAAGAATTCCACAATCTTATATTAAGGTATAAAGTCGATTTTCTTGTATATTCACATTTAGCAATCGATATTGAGTTGCTTCGAATCACTAGTTTAACATATTTAAGTTAATTTACCTTCTTAATCTTCCTAAAGTGGACATAAAGCTATAACGGCCGTGCATTTGGAAGAATTCCACAATCCTATATTTAGGCATAAATTCGATTTTCTTGAATGTTTACATTTAGCAATCGATATTGAGTTGCTTTAAATCATGAGTTTAACATATTTATGTTCACTTACCTTCTTCATCTAACTGAAGTAGACACAGCGCCATAACGGCAGTGCATTTGGAAGAATTCCACAATCCTATATTAAGGTATAAAGTCGATTTTCTTTTATATTCACATTTAGCAATCGATATTGAGTTGCTTCGAATCACTAGTTTCACATATTTAAGTTCTCTTACCTTCTTAATCTTACTGAAGTGGACATAACGCCATAACAGCAGTGCATTTGGAAGAATTCCACAATCTTATATTGAGGAATAAAGTCGATTTTCTTGTATATTCACATTTAGCAATCGTTATTGAGTTGCTTTGAATCGTTAGTTTAACATATTTAAGTTAATTAACATTCTTCATTTTACTGAAGGAGACATAAAGCCATAACGGCAGTGCATTTGGAAGAACTCCACAATCTTATATTGAGGTATAAAGTCGATTTTCTTGTATATACACAATTAGCAATCGATATTGAGTTGCTTCGAATCATTAGTTTAACATATTTAAGTTCACTTACCTTCTTCATCTTACTGAAGTTGACTTAAAGCCATAACGGCAGTGCATTTGGAAGAATTCCACAATCTTATGTTGAGGTATAAAGTCGATTTTCTTGTATATACACATTTAGCAATCGATATTGAGTTGCTTCGAATCATTACTTTAACATATTTAAGTTAATTTACCTTCTTCATCTTACTGAAGTTGACTTAAAGCCATAACGGCAGTGCATTGGGAAGAATTCCACAATCTTATATTGAGGAATAAAGTCGATTTTCTTGTATATTCACATTTAGCAATCGTTATTGAGTTGCTTTGAATCGTTAGTTTAACATATTTAAGTTAATTAACATTCTTCATTTTACTGAAGGAGACATAAAGCCATAACGGCAGTGCATTTGGAAGAACTCCACAATCTTATATTGAGGTATAAAGTCGATTTTCTTGTATATACACATTTAGCAATCGATATTGAGTTGCTTCAAATCATTTACTTCACTTATATAAGTTAATTAACATTCTTCATTTTATTGAAGTTGACATAAAGCCATAACGGCAGTGCATTGGGAAGAACTCCACAAACTTATATTGAGGTATAAAGTCGATTTTCTTGTATATACACATTTAGCAATCGATATTGAGTTGCTTCGAATCATTAGTTTAACATATTTAAGTTCACTTACGTTCTTCATCTTACTGAAGGAGACATAAAGCCATAACGGCAGTGCATTTGGAAGAATTCCACAATCTTATATTAAGGTATAAGGTCGATT
>NW_024394305.1:0-4450 GCF_016617805.1 Bactrocera tryoni
TTATGGCTTTATGTCAACTTCGGTAAGATAAAGAAAGTTAATTAACTTAAATATGTTAAATTAGTGATTTAAGGCAATTCAATATCGACTGCTCAGTGTGCATATACAAGAAAATCGACTTTATACCTGAATATAAGAATGTCGAGTTCTTTCAAATGCACTGCCGTTATGGCTTTATGTCAACTTCGGTAAGATAAAGAAAGTGAATTAACTTAAATATGTTAAACTAATGATTTAAGGCAATTCAATATTGACTGCTAAATGTGTATATACAAGAAAATCGACTTTATACCTGAATATAAGATTGTCGAATTTTTACAAATGCACTGCCGTTATGGCTTTATGTCAACTTCGGTAAGATGAAGAAAGTTAATTAACTTAAATATGTTAAATTAATGATTTAAGGCAATTCCATATCGACTGGTATATGTGTATACACAAGAAAATCGACTTTATACCTGAATATAAGATTTTCGATTTTTTACAAATGCACAACCGTTATGGCTTTATGTCAACTTCAGGAAGATGAAGAAGGTTAATTAACTTAAATGTGTTAAATTAATGATTTAAGGCAATTCCATATCGACTGCTTAGTGTGTATATACAAGAAAATCGACTTTATACTTGAATATAAGATTGTCGAATTATTCCAAATGCAGTGCCGTTATGGCTTTATGTCAACTTCAGTAAGACGAAGAAAGTTAATTTACTTAAATATGTAAAATTAATGATTTAAGGTAATTAAATATCGACTGCCAAGTGTGTATATACAATAAAATTGACTTTATAACTGAATATAAGATTGTCGAATTCTAGCAATTGCACTTCCGTTATGGCTTTATGTCAAATTCAGTAAGATGGGGAAGGTCAATTAACTTAAATATATTAAATTAATGATTTAAAGCAACTCAATATCGACTGCTTAATGTGTATATACAGGAAAATCTGCTTTATACCTGAATATAAGAATGTCGAATTCCTCTAAATGCATTGCCGTTATGGCTTTATGTCAACTTCAGTAAGATGAGGAAGGTCAATTAACTTAAACATGTTAAATTAATGATTTAAGGCAATTCCATATCGACTGCTAATTGTGTATATACAAGAAAATTGACTTTATACCTGAATATAAGATTGTCGAATTTTCATAAATGCACTGCCGTTATGGCTTTATGTCAACTTCGGTAAGATGAAGAAAGTTAATTAACTTAAATATATTAAATTATTGATTTAAGGCAATTCAATATCGACTGGTAAATTTGTATATACAAGAAAGTCGACTTTATACCTGAATATAAGATTGTCGAATTTTTACAAATGCACTGCCGTTATGACTTTATGTCAACTTCGGCAAGATGGAGAAAGTTAACTAACATAAATATGTTAAATTAATGATTTAAGGCAATTCAATATCGACTGATAAATGTGTATATACAAGAAAATCGACTTTATACCTGAATATAAGATTGTCGAATTTTCACAAATGCACTGCCGTTATGGCTTTATGTCAACTTCGGTAAGATGAAGAAAGTTAATTAACTTAAATATATTAAATTAATGATTTAAGGCAATTCAATATCGACTGGTAAATGAGTATATACAAGAAAATCCACTTTATACCTGAATATAAGATTGTCGAATTCTTGCAATTGCGCTGCCGTTATGGCTTTATGTCAACTCCGGTAAGATTAAGAAGGCTAGTTAACATAAATATGGTAAATTAATGATCTGAAGCAACTCAATATCGATTGCTAAATGTGTATATAAAAAAATCGTTTTTATACCTGAATATAAGACTGTCGAATTTTTACAAATGCACTGCCGTTATGGCTTTATGTCAACTTCAGTAAGATGAAGAAAGTTAATTAACTAAAGTATGTTAAACTTATTATTTAAGGCAATCCAATATCGACTGCTAAATGTGTATATACAAGAAAATCGACTTTATGACTGACTATAAGATTGTCGAATTTTTACAAATGCACTGCCGTTATGGCTTTATGTCAACTTCGGTAAGACGAAGAAAGTTAATTAACTTAAATATGCTAAATTAATGATTTAAGGCAATTCAATATCGACTGCTAAATGTGTATATACAAGAAAATCGACTTTATACCTGAATATAAGATTGTCGAATTTTTACAAATGCAGTGCCGTTATGGCTTTATGTCAACTTCAGTAAGATGAGGAAGGTTAATTAACTTAAATATGTTAAATTAATGATGTAAAGCATCTCAATATCGACTGCTAAATATGTATATAAGAGAAAATCGACCTTATACCTGTATATAAGATTGTCGAATTTTTACAAATGCAGTGCAGTTATGGCTTTATGTCAACTTCAGTAAGATGAAGAAAGTTAATTAACTTAAATATGTTAAATTAATGATTTAAGGCAATTCAATATCTACTGCTAAATGTGTATATACAAGAAAATCGACTTCATACCTGAATATAAGATTGTCGAATTTTTACAAATGCAGTGCCGTTATGGCTTTATGTCAACTTCGGTAAGACGAAGAAAATTAATTAACTTAAATATGTTAAATTAATGATTGAAGGCAATTCAATATCGACTGCTAAATGTGTATATACAAGAAAATCGACTTTATACCTGAATATAAGATTGTCGAATTTTTACAAATGCACTGCCGTTATGGCTTTATGTCAACTTCGGTAAGACGAAGAAAGTTGATTAACTTAAATCTGTTAAATTGATGATTTAAGGCAATTCCATGTCGACTGCTAAGTGTGTATATACAAGAAAATCGACTTTATATCTGAATATAAGATTGTCGAATTATTCCAAGTGCAGTGCCGTTATGGCTTTATGTCAACTTCGGTAAGACAAAGAAAGTTAATTAACTTAAATATGTTAAATTAATGATTTAAGGCAATTCAATATCGACTGCTAAATTTGTATATACAAGAAAATCGACTTTATACCTGAATATAAGATTGTCGAATTTTTACAAATGCAGTGCCGTTATGGTTTTATGTCAACTTCAGTAAGATGAAGAATGCTAATTAACTTAAATATGTTAAATTGGTGATTTAAGGCAATTCCATATCGACTGCTAAGTGTGTATATACAAGAAAATCGACTTTATATCTGAATATAAGATTGCCGAATTATTCCAAATGCAGTGCCGTTATGCCTTTATGTCAACTTCAGTAAGATGAAGAATGTTAATTAACTTAAATATGTTAAATTAATGATTTAAGGCATTTCAATATCGACTGCAAAATGTGTATATACAAGAACATCGACTATATACCTGAATATAATAATGTCGAATTCTTCCAAATGCAATGCCGTTATGGCTTTATGTCAACTTCAGTAAGATGAAGAAATTAATTAACTTAAATATGTTAAATTAATGATTTAAGGCAATTCAATATCGACTGCTAAATGTGTATATACAAGAAAATCGACTTTATACCTGAATATAAGATTGTCGAATTTTTACAAATGCTATGCCGTTATGGCTTTATGTCAACTTCAGTAAGATGAGGAAGGTTAATTAACTTAAATATGTTAAATTAATGATGTAAAGCATCACAATATCGACTGCTAAATATGTATATAAGAGAAAATCGACCTTATACCTGTATATAAGATTGTCGAGTTTTTACAAAGGCAGTGCCGTTATAGCTTTATGTCAACTTCAGTAAGATGAAGAAAGTTAATTAACTTAAATATGTTAAATTAATGATTTAAGGCAATTCAATATCTACTGCTAAATGTGTATATACAAGAAAATCGACTTTATACCTGAATATAAGATTGTCGAATTTTTACAAATGCACTGCCGTTATGGTTTATGTCAACTTCAGTAAGATGAGGAATGTTAATTAACTTAAATATGTTAAATTGATGATTTAAGGCAATTCCATATCGACTGCTAAGTGTGTATATACAAGAAAATCGACTTTATACCTGAATATAAGATTGTCGTATTTTTACAAATGCACTGCCGTTTTGGCTTTATGTCAACTATGGTAAGATGAAGAAAGTTAATTAACTTAAATATGTTAAATTAATGATTTAAGGCACTTCCATATCGACTGCTATGTGTGTATATACAAGAAAATCGGCTTTATACCTGAATATAAGATTTTCGAATTATTCCAAGTGCAGTGCCGTTATGGCTTTATGTCAATTTCAGTAAGATGAAGAAAGTCAATTATCTTAAATATGTTAAACTAATGATTAAAGG
Source organism: Bactrocera tryoni (assembly GCF_016617805.1). Taxonomy (NCBI): domain Eukaryota; kingdom Metazoa; phylum Arthropoda; class Insecta; order Diptera; family Tephritidae; genus Bactrocera; species Bactrocera tryoni. Next base: position 4,221 of record NW_024394305.1, read on the forward strand.
CAATTCAATATCGACTGCAAAATGTGTATATACAAGAACATCGACTTCATACCTGAATATTAGAATGTCGAATTCTTCCAAATGCACTGCCGTTATGGCTTTATGTCAACTTCAGGAAGATGAAGAAGGTTAATTAACTTAAGTATGTTAAACTAATGATTTAAGGCAATTCAATATCGACTGCTATGTGTGTATATACAAGAAAATCGACTTTATACCTGAATATAAGA
>NW_024394306.1:0-4832 GCF_016617805.1 Bactrocera tryoni
AAGTTGCTTCAAATCATTATCTTAACATATTAAAGTTAATTTACCTTCTTCATCTTACTGAAGTTGGCATACAGCCAAAACGGCAGTGCATTTGGAAAAATTCCACAATTTTACATTTAGGTATAAAACCGACTTTCTTGCATGTACACATTTAGAAATCCATATAAAGTGGTTTCAAATTATTAAATTCACATATTAAAGTTAATTAACCCCCACCATCTTACTCAAGTTGACATAAGACCATAACGGCAGTGCATTTGGAAAAAATTTCACAATTTTACATTTAGGTATAAAACCGACTTTCTTGCATGTACACATTTAGAAATCCATATCAAGTTACCTCAATTCATTAGCTTAACATATTAATGTTTATTAACCCCCACCACCTTACTCAAGTTGACATAAGACCATAACGGCAGTGCATTTGGAAAAAAATTCAAAATTTTACATTTAGGTATAAAACCGACTTTTTTGCATGTACACATTTAGAAATCCACATACAGTTGCTACAAATTATTAAATTCACATATTAAAGTTAATTCATATTCTTCATATTTTTGAAGTCTGCATAAAACCATAACGGCAGTGCATTTGGAAAAATTCCACAATTTTACATTAGGTATAAAACCGACTTTCTTGCATATACACATTTAAAAATCCATATCAAGTTGCTTCAAATCATTAGCTTCACATATTAAAGTTAATTAATCTTCTTCATCTTACTGAAGTTGGCATAAGGCCAAGACGCCAGTGCATTTGGGAAATTCCAGAATTTTACCTTTAGGTATAAAACCGATTTTCTTGCATGTACACATTTAGAAATCCATATCAAGTTACCTCAATTCATTAGCTTAACATATTAAATTTAATTAACCCTCACCATCTTACTCAAGTTGACATAAGACCATAACGGCAGTCCATTTGGAAAAAATTTCACAATTTTACATTTAGGTATAAAACCGACTTTCTTGCATGTACAAATTTAGAAATTCATATCAAGTTACAACAATTCATTAGCTTAACATATTAAAGTTAATTAACCCTCACCATCTTACTCAAGTTGACATAAGACCATAACGGCAGTGCATTTGGAAAAAATTTCACAATTTTACATTTAGGTATAAAACCGACTTTCTTGCATGTACACATAAAGAAATCCACATCAAGTTGCCACAAATTATTAAATTCACATATTAAAGTTAACTAATATTCTTCATATTACTAAAGTTGGCATAAAACCATAACGCAGTGCATTTGGGAAAAATTCCACAATTTTACATTCAGGTATAAATCTGAATTTCTGGCATGTACACATTTAGAAATCCATATCAAGTTGCTTCAAACCATTAGCTTCACATATTAAAGTTAATTAATCTTCTTCATCTTACTGAAGTTGGCATAAAGCCAAGACGCCAGTGCATTTGGGAAATTCCAGAATTTTACCTTTAGGTATAAAACCGATTTTCTTGCATGTACACATTTAGAAATCCATATCAAGTTACCTCAAGTCATTAGCTTAACATATTAAATTTAATTAACCCTCACCATCTTACTCAAGTTGACATAAGACCATAACGGCAGTCCACTTGGAAAAAATTTCACAATTTTACATTTAGGTATAAAACCGACTAACTTGCATGTACAAATTTAGAAATTCATATCAAGTTACAACAATTCATTAGCTTAACATATTAAAGTTAATTAACCCTCACCATCTTACTCAAGTTGACATAAGACCATAACGGCAGTGCATTTGGAAAAAATTTCACAATTTTACATTTAGGTATAAAACCGACTTTCTTGCATGTACACATAAAGAAATCCACATCAAGTTGCTACAAATTATTAAATTCACATATTAAAGTTAATTAATATTCTTCATATTACTAAAGTCTGCATAAAACCATAACGCAGTGCATTTGGAAAAATTTCACAATTTTACATTCAGGTATAATTCTGAATTTCTGGCATGTACACATTTAGAAATCCATATCAAGTTGCTTCAAACCATTAGCCTAAAATATTAAATTTAATTAACCTTCGTCATCTTACAGAAGTTGGCATAAAGCAAAAACGGCAGTGCATTTGGAAAAATTCCACAATTTTTCATTTACGTATAAAACCGAATTTGTGGCGTGTTCAAATTTAGAAATCCATATCAAGTTGCTTCAAATTATTAGCTTCACATATTAAAGTTAATTAATCTTCTTCATCTTACCGAAGTTGGCATATAGCCAAAACGGCAGTGCATTTGGAAAATTCCAGAATTTTACCGTTAGGTATAAAACCGATTTTCCTGCATTTAAACATTTAGTAATACATATCGAGTTGATTCAAATCATTAACGTCACATAGGCAATTAATTAACCGTCGTCATATTACAGAAGTTGGCATAAAGCCATAACGGCAGTGCATTTGAAAAAATTCCACAATTTTACATTTAGGTATAAAACCGACTTTCTTGCATGTACACATTTAAAAATCCATATCGAGTTGATTCAAATCATTAGCTTCACATATTAAAGTTAATTAATCTTCTTCATCTTACTGAAGTTGGCATAAAGCCAAGACGCCAGTGCATTTGGGAAATTCCAGAATTTTACCTTTAGGTACAAAACCGATTTTCTTGCATGTACACATTTAGAAATTCATATCAAGTTGCTTCAAATTATTAGCTTCACATATTAAAGTTAATTAATCTTCTTCATCTTACTGAAGTTGGCATAATGCCAAAACGGCAGTGCATTTGGGAAATTCCAGAATTTTACCTTTAGGTATAAAACCGATTTTCCTGCATTTAAACATTTAGTAATACATATCGAGTTGATTCAAATCATTAACGTCACATATGCAATTAATTAACCTTCGTCATATTACAGAAGTTTGCATAAAGCAAAAACGGCTGTGCATTTGGAAAAATTCCACAATTTTACATTTAAGTATAAAATCGATTTTCCTGCATTTAAACATTTAGTAATCCATATCGAGTTGATTCAAATCATTAACGTCACATATTCAAGCTAATTAACCTTCGTCATATTACCGAAGTTGGCATAAGGCAAAAACGGCAGTGCGTTTGGAAAAATTCCACAATTTTTCATTTCGGTATAAAAGCGATTTTCTGGTATGTACACATTTAGAAATCCATATCAAGTTGTTTCAAATTATTAAATTCATTTGCTGCATTTAAACATTTAGAAATCCATATCGAGTTGCTTCAAATCATTAGCTTAACATATTATAGTTAATTAATCTTCTTTATCTTACTGAAGTTGGCATAAAGCCAAAATGGCAGTGCATTTGAAAAATTCCAGAATTTTACCTTTAGGTATAAAACCAATTTTCTTGCATGTACACATTTAGAAATCCACACCAGTTACCTCAAATCATTAGCTTAGAATATTAAAGTTAATATACCCTCACCATCTTACTCAAGTTGACATAAGACCATAACGGCAGTGCTTTTGGAAAAATTTCCACAATTTTTCATTTGGGTATAAAACCGACTTTCTTGCATGTACACATTTAGAAATCCACATCAAGTCGCTTCGAATTATTAAATTCACATATTAAAGTTAATTAATATTCTTCATATTACTAAAGTTGGCATAAAACCATAACGCAGTGCATTTGGAAAAATTTCACAATTTTACATTCAGGTATAAATCTGAATTTCTGGCATGTACACATTTAGAAATCCATATCAAGTTGCTTCAAACCATTAGCCTAAAATATTAAATTTAATTGACCTTCGTCATCTTACATAAGTTGGCATAAAGCCAAAACGGCAGTGCATTTGGAAAAATTCCACAATTTTTCATTTAGGTATAAAACCGAATTTCTGGCATGTTCAAATTTAGAAATCCATATCAAGTTGCTTCAACTTATTAGCTTCACATATTAAAGTTAATTAATCTTCTTCGTCTTACTGAAGTTGGCATAATGCCAAAATGGCAGTGCATTTGGAAAATTCCAGAATTTTACCTTTAGGTATAAAACCGATTTTCTTGCATGTACACATTTAGAAATTCATATCAAGTTACCTCAAGTCATTAGCTTAACATATTAAAGTTAATTAACCCTCACCATCTTACCCAAGTTGGCATAAAGCCAAAACGTCAGTGCATTTGGAAAAAAAAAAAATTCAAAATTTTATATTTAGGTATAAAACCGACTTCTTGCATGTACGCATTTAGAAGTCCACATCGATTTGCTTCAAATCATTAGCTTCACATATTAAAGTTAGTTAATATTCTTCATCTTACTGAAGTTGGCATAAGACCATAACGGCAGTGCATTTGGAAAAATTCCACAATCTTACATTTAGGTATAAAACCGACTTTTTTGCATGTACACATTTAAAAATCCATATCAATTTGCTTCAAATCATTAGCTTCACATATTAAAGTTAATTAATCTTCTTCATCTTACTGAAGTTGGCATAAAGGCAAGACGCCAGTGCATTTGGGAAATTCCAGAATTTTACCTTTAGGTATAAAACCGACTTTCTTGCATGTACACATTTAGAAATTCATATCAGGTTACCACAATTCATTAGCTTAACATATTAAAGTTAATTAACCCTCACCATCTTACTCAAGTTGACATAAGACCATAACGGCAGTGCATTTGGAAAAATTTCAGAATTTTACATTTAGGTATAAAACCGACTTTCTTGCATGTACACATTTAGAAATCCATATCAGGTTGCTTCAAATTAATTAATTCACATATTAGAGTTATTAATTTTCTTGATCTCACTGAAGTTGGCATAAAACCATAACGGCAGTGCATTTGGAAAAATTCCATATTTTTACATTTAGGTATAAAAC
>NW_024394307.1:0-7687 GCF_016617805.1 Bactrocera tryoni
CACATATTAAAGTTAATTAAGCTTCTTCATCTTACCGAAATTGGCATAAAACCAAAACGGCAGTGCATTTGGAAAATTCCAAAATTTTACATTTAGGTATAAAACTGCCTTTATTGCATTAAAACTTTTAGAAATACTTATAAAGTTGCTTTAAATCATTAACTTCATATATTAAAGTTAATTTACCTTCTTCATCTTACCAAAGTTGACATAAAGCCATAACGGCAATGCATTTGGAAAAATTCCAGAATTTTACATTTTGGTATAAAACCGATTTTCTTGCATGTACATATTTAGAAATCCATATCAAGTTGCTTCAAATTATTAAATTCCCATATTCAAGTTAATTAACTCTCTTCATTTTACCGAAATTGGCATTAAGCCAAAACGGCAGTGCATTTGGAAAATTCCAGAATTTCACATTTAGGTATAAAACTGACTTTCTTGCATAAAAACTTTTAGAAATACTCATAAAGTTGCTTTAAATCATTAACTTCATATATTAAAGTTAAGTTACCTTCTTCATCTTACCAAAGTTGACATAAAGCCATAACGGCAATGCATTTGGAAAAATTCCAGAATTTTACATTTAGGTATAAAACCGATTTTCTTGCATGTATACATTTGGCAATCTATGTCGAATGGCTTCAAATCATTAGCTTATCATATTAAAGTTAATTAACCTTCTTCATCTTACAGAAGTTGGAATTAACCAAAACGGCAGTGCATTTGGAAAATTCCAGACATTTACATTTAAGTATAAAACTGATTTTCTTGCATGCACACATTTAGAAATCCATATCAAGTTGCCTCAAATCATCAGCTTCACATATTAAAGTTAATTACCTTCTTCATCTTACCGAAATTGGCACAAAGCGAAAACGGCAATGCATTTGGAAAATTCCAGAGTTTTACTTTTAATTATAAAACTGACTTTCTTGCATGTACACACTTAGAAATTAATATCGAGTTAATTCAAATCATTAGCTTCACATATTAAAGTTATTTAACCTTCTTCATCTTACCGAAATTGGCATAAATCCAAAACGGCAGTGCATTTGGAAAAAAATCCATAATTTTACATTAAGGTATAAAACCGATTTTCTTGCATGTATACATTTAGAAATCCATATCAAGTTGCTTCAAATCATTAGCTTCACAAATTAAAGTTAATCAACCTTCTTCATCTTACCGAAATTGGCATAAAACCAAAACGACAGTGCAGTTGCAAAATTCTAGAATTTTACATTTAGGTATAAATCCGATTTTCTCGTATTCACATATTTGGCAATCCATATCGAGTGGATTCAAATCATTAGCTTCACATATTAAAATTAAATAACCCTCATCATCTTACTTAAGTTGACATAAAGCCATAACGGCAGTGCAATTGGAAAAAAATTCCATAATTTTACATTTAGGTAAAAACCGATTTTCTTGCATGTTCACAGCTAGAAATCCATTTCGAGTTGACTCAAATCATTAACTGCATATAGTGAAGGTAATTTACCCTCTTCATCTTACCAAAGTTGACATAAAGCCCTAAAGTCTGTGCATTTGAAAATTCCAGAATTTTACATTTAGGTATAAAACTGACTTTCTTGCATGTACACACTTAGAAATCCATACCGAGTTGACTCAAATCATTGGCTTCACATATTAAAATTAATTAACCTTCTTCATCTTACTGAAGATGGCATAAAACCAAAACGATAATGCTGTTGGAGAATTCCAGAATTTCACATTTAGGTATAAAACTGACTTTCTTGCATGTACACATTTAGAAATCCATATAAAGTTGCTTCAAATTATTACATTCCCATATTCAAGTTAATTAACTTTCTTCATTTTACCGAAACGGCAGTGCATTTTGAAAATTCCAGAATTTAACATTTAGGTATAAAACTGACTTTCTTGCATGTGCACATTTAGAAATCCATATCAAGTTGCTTCAAATTATTAAATTTACATATTAAAATTAATTAATCTTCTTCATCTTACCGAAATTGGCATAAAGCCAAAACGGCAGTGCATTTGGAAAACTCAAGAATTTTACATTTAGGTATAAAACCAATTTTCTTGCGTATACACATTTGGCAATCCATATCAAGTTGCTTCAAATTATTAAATTCCCATATTCAAGTTAATTAACTTTCTTCATTTTACCGAATTTGGCATAAAGCCAAAACGGCAGTGCATTTGGAAAATTCCAGAATTTCACATTTAGGTATAAAACTAACTTTCTTGCATGTACACAGTTAGAAATCCATATCAAGTTGCTTCAAATTATTAAATTCCCATATTCAAGTTAATTAACTTTCTTCATTTTACCGAAACGGCAGTGCATTTGGAAAATTCCAGAATTTCACATTTAGGTATAAAACTGACTTTCTTGCATGTACACATTTAGAAATCCATTTCAAGTTGCTTCAAATTATTAAATTCACATATTAAAGTTAATTAATCTTCTTCATCTTACCGAAATTAGCATAAAGCCAAAACGGCAGTGCATTTGGAAAACTCAAGAATTTTACATTTAGGTATAAATCCGATTTTCTCGTATTCACATATTTGGCAATCCATATCGAGTGGATTCAAATCATTAGCTTCACATATTAAAGTTAATTAAGCTTCTTCATCTTACCGAAATTGGCATAAAACCAAAACGGCAGTGCATTTGGAAAATTCCAAAATTTTACGTTTACGTATAAAACTGACTTTCTTGCATGTACACAGTTAGAAATCCATATCAAGTTGCTTCAAATTATTAAATTCCCATATTCAAGTTAATTAACTTTCTTCATTTTACCGAAATTGGCATAAAGCCAAAACGGCAGTGCATTTGGAAAATTTCAGAATTTCACATTTAGGTATAAACTGCCTTTCTTGCATAAGAACTTTTAGAAATACTTATAAAGATGCATTAAATCATTAATTAGTTGAAATTAAATCATTAAACTTCATATATTAAAGTTAATTTGCCTTCTTCATCTTACCAAAATTGACATAAAGCCATAACGGCAATGCATTTGGAAAAATTCCAGAATTTTACATTTAGGTATAAAACCGATTTTCTTGCATGTACACATTTAGATATCCATATCAAGTTGCTTCAAATTATTAAATTCCCATATTCAAGTTAATTAACTTTCTTCATTTTACCGAAATTGGCATAAAGCCAAAACGGCAGTGCATTTGGAAAATTCCAGAATTTCACATTTAGGTATAAAACTGACTTTCTTGCATAAAAACTTTTAGAAATACTTATAAAGTTGGTTCAAATCATTCACTTCATATATTTAAGTTAATTTACCTTCTTCATCTTACCAAATTGACATAAAGCCATAACGGCAATGCATTTGGAAAAACTCCAGAATTTTACATTTAGGTATAAAACCGATTTTCTTGCATGTACACATTTAGAAATCCATATCAAGTTGCTTCCAATTATTAAATTCCCATATTCAAGTTAATTAACTTTCTTCATTTTACCGAAATTGGCATAAAGCCAAAACGGCAGTGCATTTGGAAATTTCCAGAATTTCACATTTAGGTATACAACTGACTTTCTTGCATTTACACATTTAGAAATCCATATCAAGTTGCTTCAAATTATTAAATTCACATATTAAAGTTAATTTATCTTCTTCACTTTACCGAAAACTCAAGAATTTTACATTTAGGTATAAAACCGATTTTCTTGCATGAAAACTCAAGAATTTTACATTTAGGTATAAAACCGATTTTCTTGCATATACACATTTGGCAATCCATATCAAGTTGCTTCAAATTATTAAATTCCCATATTCAAGTTAATTAACTTTCTTCATTTTACCCAAACGTCAGTGCATTTGGAAAATTCCAGAATTTCACATTTAGGTATAAAACTGACTTTCTTGCATAAAAACTTTTAGAAATACTTATAAAGTTGCTTCAAATCATTAACTTCATATATTAAAGTTAATTTACCTTCTTCATCTTACCAAAGTTGACATAAAGCCATAACGGCAATGCATTTGGAAAAATTCCAGAATTTTACATTTAGGTATAAAACCGATTTTCTTGCATGTACACATTTAGAAATCCATATCAAGTTGCTTCAAATTATTAAATACCCATATTCAAGTTAACTAACTTTCTTCATTTTACCGAAATTGGCATAAAGCCAAAACGGCAGTGCATTTGGGAAATTCCAGAATTTCACATTTAGGTATAAAACTGACTTTCTTGCATGTACACTTTTAGAAATCCATATCAAGTTGCCTCAAATCATTAAATTCACATATTAAAGTTAATTAATCTTCTTCATCTTACCGAAATTGGCATAAAGCCAAAACGGCAGTGCATTTGGAAAACTCAAGCATTTCACATTTAGGTTTAAAACCGATTTTCTTGCATATACACATTTGGCAATCCATATCGAGTGGATTCAAATCATGAGCTTCACATATTAAAGTTAATTAAGCTTCTTCATCTTACCGAAATTGGAATAAAACCAAAACGGCAGTGCATTTGGAAAATTCCAAAATTTTACATTTACGTATAAAACTGACTTTCCTGCATGTACACATTCAGAAATCCATATCAAGTTGCTTCAAATTATTAAATTCCCATATTCAAGTTAATTAACTTTCTTCATTTTACCGAAATATGCATAAAACCAAGACGGCAGTGCATTTGGAAAATTCCAGAATTTTACATTTAGGTATAAAACTGACTTTCTTACATGTACACATCTAGAAAACCATATCAAGTTGCTTCAAATTATTAAATTCCCATATTCAAGCTGAATAACTTTCTTCATTTTACCGAAATTGGCAAAAAGCCAAAACGGCAGTGCAGTTGGAAAATTCCACAATTTCACATTTAGGTATAAAACTGAATTTCTTGCATGTACACATTTAGAAATCCATATCAAGTTGCTTCAAATTATTAAATTCCCATATTCAAGTTAATTATCTTCCTTCATTTTACCGAAATTGGCATAAAGCCAAAACGGCATGGCATTTGGAAAATTCCAGAATTTCACATTTAGGTATAAAACTGACTTTCTTGCATGTACACTTTTAGAAATCCATATCAAGTTGCCTCAAATCATTAAATTCACGTATTAAAGTTAATTAATCTTCTTCATCTTACCGACATTGGCATAAAGCCAAAACGGCAGTGCATTTGGAAAACTCAAGAATATCACATTAAGGTATAAAACCGATTTTCTTGCATATACACATTTGGCAATCCATATCGAGTGGATTCAAATCATTAGCTGCACATATTAAAGTTAATTAAGCTTCTTCATCTTACCGAAATTGGCACAAAGCCAAAACGGCAGTGCATTTGGAAAATTCCAAAATTTTACATTTACGTATAAAACTGACTTTCTTGCATGTACACATTCAGAAATCCATATAAAGTTGCTTCAAATTATTAAATTCCCATATTCAAGTTAATTAACTTTCTTTATTTTACCGAAATTGGCATAAAACCAAAACGACAGTGCAGTTGGAAAATTCCAGAATATCACATTTAGGTATAAAACTGACTTTCTTGCATGTACACATCTAGAAAACCATATCAAGTTGCTTCAAATTATTAAATTCCCATATTCAAGCTAAATAACTTTCTTCATTTTACCGAAATTGGCATAAAGCCAAAACGGCAGTGCAGTTGGAAAATTCCACAATTTCACTTTTAGGTATAAAACTGACTTTCTTGCATGTACACATTTAGAAATCCATATCAAGTTGCTTCAAATTATTAAATTCACATATTAGAGTTAATTAATCTTCTTCATCTTACCGAAATTGGCATAAAGCCAAAACGGCAGTGCATTTGGAAAATTCCAAATTTTACATTTACGTATAAAACTGACTTTCTTGCATGTACACATTTAGAAATCCATATCAAGTTGCTTCAAATTATTAAATTCCCATATTCTTCATTTTACCGAAATTGGCATAAAACCAAAACGTCCGTGCAGTTGGAAAATTCCAGAATTTCACAGTTAGGTATAAAACTGACTTTCTTGCATGTACACATCTAGAAAACCATATCAAGTTGCTTCAAATTAACCAAAACGGCAGCGCATTTGGAAAATTCCAGAATTTCACATTTCGGTATAAAACTGACTTGCTTGCATAAACACTTTTAGAAATACTTATAAAGTTGCTTCAAATCATTAACTTTATTTATTAAAGTTAATTAATCTTCTTCATCTTACCGAAATTGGCATAAAGCCAAAACGGCAGTGCATTTGGAAAACTCAAGAATTTTACATTTAGGTAGAAAACCGATTTTCTTGCATATACACATTTGGCAATAAATATAAAGTTGCTTCAAATTATTAAATTCCCATATTCAAGTTAATTAACTTTCTTCATCTTACCGAAATTGACATAAAGCCATAACGGCAATGCATTTGGAAAAATTCCAGAATTTTACATTTTGGTATAAAACCGATTTTCTTGCATGTACACATTTAGAAATCCATATCAAGTTGCTTCAAATTATTAAATTCCCATATTCAAGTTAATTAACTTCCTTCATTTTACCGAAATTGGCATAAAGCCAAAACGGCAGTGCATTTGGAAAATTGCAGAATTTCACAATTAGGTATAAAACTGACTTCCTTGCATGTACACTTTTAGAAATCCATATCAAGTTGCTTCAAATCATTAAATTTACATATTAAATTTATTTATCCTTCTTCATCTTACCGAAATTAGCATAAAGCCAAAACGGCAGTGCATTTGGAAAAATCCAGAATTTCACATTTAGGTATAAAACTGACTTTCTTGCATAAACGCTTTTAGAAATACTTATAAAGTTGCTTCAGCTCATTAGCTTCATATATTAAAGTTAATTTACCTTCTTCATCTTACCAAAGTTGACATAAAGGCATAACGGCAATGCATTTGGAAAAATTCCAGAATTTTACATTTAGGTATAAAACCGATTTTCTTGCATGTATACATTTGGCAATCTATGTCGAATGGCTTCAAATCATTTGCTTCACATATTAAAGTTAATTAACCTTCTTCATCTTACAGAAGTTGGCACTAACCAAAACGGCAGTGCATTTGGAAAATTCCAGACATTTACATTTAAGTAAAATACCGATTTTCTTGCATGCACACATTTAGAAATCCATGTCAAGTTGCCTGAAATCATTAGCTTCACATATTAAAGTTAATTAACCTTCTTCATCTTACCGAAATTGGCACAAAGCCAAAACGGCAGTGCATTTTGAAAATTCCAGAATTTTACATTTAGGTATAAAACTGACATTCTTGCATGTACACACTTAGAAATTAATATCGAGTTGATTCAAATCATTAGCTTCACATATTAAAGTTAAATAACCTTCTTCATCTTACCGAAATTGGCATAAAGCCAAAACGGCAGTGCATTTGGAAAAAAATCCATAATTTTAGATTTAGACAAAAAACCGATTTTCTTGCATGTACACATTTAGAAATCCATATAAGGTTGCTTCAAATCAAGAGCTTCACATATTAAAGTTAACTAAGCTTGTTCATCTTACCGAAATTGCCATAAAACCAAAACGGCAGTGCATTTGGAAAATTCCAAATTTTACATTTACGTATAAAACTGACTTTCTTGCATGTACACATTTAGAAATCCATATCAAGTTGCTTCAAATTATTAAATTCACATCTTAAAGTTA
>NW_024394308.1:0-10146 GCF_016617805.1 Bactrocera tryoni
TCCAACTGCACTATCGTTATGGCTATACGACAACTCTATGACAACTCCAATAACATCAAAACTGCTAATTTGCATAAATATGTAAAGTTCATATTTTTACGCATCTTGATATCGATTGCATAATATGTATGTATGTATTAAAAATCAATTCTACACCTTAATTTAGGATAGCTAAAATGTTCCAAATACATTGTCGCTATTGCTATAGGACAACTCTATGACAACTCCAATAACATCAACACGGGTAATTAGCAAAAATATGTAAAGTTCATATTTTTACGCTACCTAATATCGATTGCATATTGTGTATGTACCAAAAACTCAATTCTACACCTCAATATAAGATTGCAAAATTGTTCCAAATACCTTGTCGCTATGGCTATAGGACAACTCTATGAAAGCTCCAATAACATCAAAACGGCTAGTTAGCATAAATATGTAAAGTTCATATTCTTACGCAACTTGATATCGATTGCTTAGTGTGGATGTATTAAAAAATCGATTCTACAAATTAACTTAAGATTGTGAAATTGCTCCAAAGACACTGTCGTTATGGCTATACGACAATTCTGTGAAAGCTCCAATAACATCAAAATGGCTAAATAGTATAAATATGTAAATTTCATATTTTTACGCAATCTGATATCGATTGCATAATGTGTATGTACCACAAAATCAATTCTACACCTTAAATTCGGATTGTTAAATTGTTCCGAATACACTGTCGCTATTGCTTTACGACAACTCTGTGACAACTCCAATAACATCAAAACGGCTAGTTAGCATAAATATGTAAAGTCCATATTTTTACGCAACTTGATAACGATTGCTTAATGTGTATGTATCAAAAAATCGATTCGAAATTGCTCCAATTGCACTGTCGTTATGGCTATACGACAACTCTATGACAACTCCAATAACTTTAAAAAGGCTAATTAGCATAAATATGTAAAGTTCATATTTTTACGCAACCTGATATCGATTGCATAATATGTATGTACCAAAAAATCAATTCTACACCTTAATTTAGGATTGTTAAATTCTTACAAATACACTGTCGCTATTGCTGTAGGACAACTCTATGACAACTCCAATAACTTAAACGGGTAATTAGCAAAAATATGTAAAGTTCATATTTTTACGCATCTTGATATCGATTGGTTAATGTGCATGTACTAAAAAATGGATTCTACACCTTAATATAAGATTGTGAAATTGCTCCAAATACACTGTCGCTATGGCTATACGACAACTCTATGACAACTCCAATAACATCAAAACGGCGAGTTAGCATAAATATGTAAAGTTCATATTTGTACGCATTTTGATATCGAATCCTTAATGTGCATGTATCAAAAAATCGATTCTATACCTTAACTTAAGATTGTGATATGGCTCCAAAAAACTGTCGGTATGGCTATACGACAACTCTATGAAAACTACAATAACACCAAAACGGCTAAATAGCATAAATATGTAAAGTTCATATTTTTACGCAACCTGATATCGATTGCATAATGTGTATGTACCAAAAATTCAATTCTACACCTTAATTTAGGATTGTTAAATTGCTCCAAATACACTGTCGCTATGGCTAAACGACAACTCTGTGACAACTCCAATAACATAAACACGGGTAATTAACAGAAATGTGTAAAGTTCATATTTTTACGCAACTTGATATCGATTGCTTAGTGTGCATGTATTAAAAAATCGATTCTACACCTTAACTTAAGAGTGTGAAATTGCTCCAAAGACACTGTCGTTATGGCTATACGACAACTCTATGAAAGCTCCAATAACATAAAAACGGCTAAATAGCATAAATATGTAAAGTTCATATTTTTACGCAACTTGATATGGATTGCCTAGTGTGTATGTATTAAAAAATCGATTCTACACCTTAACTTAAGATTGTGAAATTGCTCCAAAGACACTGTCGTTATGGCTATACAACAACTCTATGAAAGCTCCAATAACATCAAAACGGCTAAATGGCATAAATATGTAAAGTTCATATTTTTACGCAACCTGATATCGATTGCATAATGTGTATGTATTAAAAAATCGATTTTACACCTTAATTTAGGATTGTTAAATTTCTTCAAATACACTGTCGCTATTGCTATAGGACAACTCTATGACAACTCCAATAACATCAAAACGGCGAGTTAGCATAAATATGTAAAGTTCATATTTTTACGCAACTTGATATCGATTCCTTAATGTGCATGTATCAAAAAATCGATTCTATACCTTAACTTAAGATTGTGATATGGCTCCAAAGAAACTGTCGGTATGGCTATACGACAACTCTATGAAAACTCCAATAACATCAAAACGGCTAAATAGCGTAAATATGTAAAGTTCATATTTTTACGCAACTTGATATCGATTGCATAATGTGTATGTACCAAAAACTCAATTCTACACCTTAATTTAGGATTGTTAAATTGTTCCAAATACATTGCCGCTATTGCTATAGCACAACTCTATGACAACTCCAATAACATCAAAACGGCGAGTTAGCATAAATATGTAAAGTTCATATTTTACGCAACTTGATATCGTTTTTTTAATGTGTGTGTACTAAAAAATCGATTCTACACCTTAATATAAGATTGTGAAATTGCTCCAAATACACTGTCGTTATGGCTATTCGAAAACTCTATGACAACTCCAATAACTTCAAAAAGGCTAATTAGCATAAATATGTAAAGTTCATATTTTTACGCAGCTTGATATCGATTGCTTAATGTGCGTGTACCAGAAATTCGATTCTACACCTTAATATAAGCTTGTGAAGTTGTTCCATATACACTGTCGCTATTGCTGTAGGACAACTCTATGACAACTCCAATAACATCAACACGGGTAATTAGCAAAAATATGTAAAGTTCATATTTTACGCTACCTGATATCGATTGCATATTGTGTATGTACCAAAAAATCAATTCTACACCTTAATCTAAGATTGCAAAATTGTTCCAAATACATTGTCGCTATGGCTATGGGACAACTCTATGAAAGCTCCAATAACATCAAAACGGCTAGTTAGCATAAATATGTAAAGTTCATATTTTTACGCAACTTGATAACGATTGCTTAGTGTCTATGTACTAAAAAATCGATTCTACACCTCATCTTAAGATTGTGAAATTGCTCCAAAGACACTGTCGTTATGGCTGTACGACAACTCTATGAAAGCTCCAATAACATCGAAACGGCTAATTAACAGAAATATGTAAAGTTCATATTTTTACGCATCTTGATATCGATTGCTTAATGTGTATGTATGTAATAAAAAATCAATAATACACCTTAATTTAGGATTGTTAAATTCTTCCAAATACATTGTCGCTATTGCTATTGGACAACTCTATGACAACTCCAATAACATCAAAACGGCTAGTTAGCATAAATATGTAAAGTTCATATTTTTACGCAACTTGATATCGATTCCTTAATGTGCATGTATCAAAAAATCGATTCTACACCTTAACTTAAGATTGTGATATGGCTCCAAAGAAACTGTCGGTATGGCTATACGACAACTCTATGGCAACTCCAATAACATCAAAACGGCTAAATAGCATAAATATGTAAAGTTCATATTTTTACGCAACCTGATATCGATTGCATAATGTGTATGTACCAAAAATCAATTCTACAATTTAATCTAAGATTGCAAAATTCTTCCAAATACATTGTTCCTATGGCTATAGGACAACTTTATGACAACTTCAATAACATCAAAACGGCTAGTTAGCATAAATATGTAAAGTTCATATCTTTACGCAAGTTGATAACGATTGCTTAATGTGTATGTATCAAAAAATCGATTCTACACCGTATCTTAAGATTGTGAAATTGCTCCAAAGGCACTGCCGTTATGGTTATACGACAACTCTATGACAACTCCCATAACTTCAAAAAGGCTAATTAGCATAAATATGTAAAGTTCATATTTTTACGCAACCTGATATCGATTGCGTAATGTGTATGTACCAAAAAATCAATTCTACACCTTAAATTAGGATTGTTAAATTGTCCCAAATACACTGTTGCTATTGCTATAGGACAACTCTGTGAAAGCTCCAATAACATCAAAACGGCTAGTTAGCATAAATATGTAAAGTTCATATTCTTACGCAACTTGATATCGATTGCTTAGTGTGTATGTACTAAAAAATCGGCTCTACACCTTAATAAAAGATTGTGAAATTGCTCCAAGTACACTGTCGCTATTGCTATTGGACAACTCTATGACAACTCTAATAACATCAAAACAACGAGTTAGCATAAATATGTAAAGTTCATATTTTTACGCAACTTGATATCGATTGCTTAATGTGCATGTATCAAAAAATCGATTCTACACCTTAACTTAAGATTGTGATATGGCTCCAAAGAAACTGTCGGTATGGCTATACGACAACTCTCTAACAACTTCAATAACATCAAAACGGCTAGTTAGCATATATATGTAAAGTTCATATTTTTACGCAACTTGATAACGATTGCTTAATGTGTATGTATCAAAAAATCGATTCTACACCGTATCTTAAGATTGTGAAATTGCTCCAAAGGCACTGTCGTTATGGTTATACGACAACTCTGACAACTCCCATAACTTCAAAAAGGCTAATTAGCATAAATATGTAAAGTTCATATTTTTACGCAACCTGATATCGATTGCATAATGTGTGTGTACCAAAAAATCAATTCTACACCTTAAATTAGGATTGTTAAATTGTCCCAAATACACTGTTGCTATTGCTATAGGACAACTCTATGACAACTCCAATAACATCAACACGGGTAATTAGCATAAATATGTAAAGTTCATATTTTTACGGTACCTGATATCGATTGCTTAGTGTGTGTGTACCAAAAAATCAATTCTACACCTTAATCTAAGATTGCAAAATTGTTCCAAATACCTTGTCGCTATGGCTAAAGGACAACTCTATGAAAGCTCTAATAACATCAAAATGGCGAGTTAGCATATATATGTAAAGTTCATATTTTTACGCAACTTGATAACGATTGCTTAATGTGTATGTATCAAAAAATCGATTCTACACCGTATCTTAAGATTGTGAAATTGCTCCAAAGGCACTGTCGTTATGGTTATACGACAACTCTATGACAACTCCCATAACTTCAAAAAGGCTAATTAGCATAAATATGTAAAGTTCATATTTTTACGCAATGATATTGATTGCATAATGTGTATGTACCACAAAATCAATTCTACACCTTAATTTCGGATTGTTAAACTGTTCCAAATACACTGTCGCTATTGCTTTAGGACAACTCTATGACAACTCCAATAACATCAAAACGGCTAGTTAGCATAAATATGTAAAGTTCATATTATTACGCAACTTGATAACAATTGCTTAATGTGTATGTATCAAAAAATCGATTCTACGCCGTATCTTAAGACAACTCTATGACAACTCCAATAACATCAAAACGGCAAGTTAGCATAAATATGTAAAGTTCATACTTTTACGCAACTTGATATCGAATGCATAATGTGTATGTACCAAAAAATTAATTCTACACCTTAATCTTAGTTTGCAAAATTGTTCCAAATACATTGTTGCTATGGCTATAGGACAACTCTATGACAACTTCAATAACATCAAAACGGCTAGTTAGCATAAATATGTAAAGTTCGTATTTTTACGCAACTTGATATCGATTGCTTAGTGTCTATGTATCAAAAAATCGATTCTACACCTTAACTTAAGATTGTGAAATTGCTCTAAAGACACTGTCGTTATGGCTATACGACAACTCTATGAAAGTTTCAATAACATCAAAACGGCTAAATAGCATAAATATGTAAAGTTCATATTTTTACGCAACCTGATATCGGTTGCATAATGTTTATGTACCAAAAAATCAATTCTACACCTTAATTTAGGATTGTTAAGTTGTCCCAAATACACTGTCGCTATTGCTTTATAAGGACAACTCTATGACAACTCAATAACATCAACACGGGTAATTAGCAAAAATATGTAAAGTTCCTTATTTTTACGCAACTTATTATCAGATTGCATAATGTGTATGTACCAAAAAATCAATTCTACACCTTAATCTAAGATTGGAAAATTGTTCCAAATACCTCGTCGCTATGGCTATAGGACAACTCTATGAAAGCTCCAATAACATCGAAACGGCTAAATAGCATAAATATGTAAAGTTCATATTTTTACGCAACCTGATATCGATTGCATAATGTGTATGTACCACAAAATCAATTCTACACCTTAATTTCGCATTGTTAAATTGTTCCAAATACACTGTCGCTATTGTTTTAGGAGAACTCTATGACAATTCCAATAATATCAAAACGGCTAGTTAGCATAAATATGTAAAGTTCATATTTTTACGCAACTTGATAACGATTGCTTAATGTGTATGTATCAAAAAATCGATTATACACCGTATCCTAAGATTGTGAAAATGCTCCAACGACACTGTCGTTATGACTATACGACAAATCTATGACAAATCCAATAACATCAAAACGGCGAGTTAGCATAAATATGTAAAGTTCATATTTTTACGCAACCTGATATCGATTGCATAATGTGTATGTACCAAAATATCAATTCTACACCTTAATTTAGGATTGTTAAATTGCTCCAAATACACTGTCGCTATTGCTATAGGACAACTCTATGACATCTCCAATAACATCAAAACGGCGAGTTAGCATAAATATGTAAAGTTCATATTTTTACGCTACCTGATATCGATTGCATAATGTGTATGTATCAAAAAATCGATTCTACACCTTAATCTAAGATTGCAAAAATGTTCCAAATACATCGTCGCTATGGCTATAGGACAACTCTATGACAACTCCAAAAACATCAAAACGGCTAGCTAGCATAAATATGTAAAGTTCATATTTTTACGCAACTTGATATCGATTGCTTAGTGTGTATGTATCAAAAAATCGATTCTACACCTTAACTGAAGATTGTGAAATTGCTCCAAAGACACTGTCGTAATGGCTATACGACAACTCCCATAACTTCAAAAAGGCTAATTAGCATAAATATGTAAAGTTCATATTTTTACGCAACCTGATATCGATTGCATAATGTTTATGTAGCAAAAAATCAAGTCTACACCTTAATTTAAGATTGTTAAATTGTTCCAAATACATTGTCGCTATTGCTATAGGACAACTCTATGACAACTCCAATAACATCAAAACGGCTAGTTAGCATATATATATAAAGTTCATATTTTAACGCATCTTGATATCGATTGCATAATATGTATGTACCAAAAATCAATTTTACATCTTAATTTAAGATTGTAAAATTGCTCCAAATACTCTGTCGCTATTGCTATAGGACAACTCTATGACAACTCCAATAACATCAAAACGGCTGGTTAGCATAAATATGTAAAGTTCATATTTTTACGCAACTTGATATCGATTGCTTAATGTGTATGTACTAAAAAATCGATTCTACACCTTAATATAAGACTGTGAAATTGCTCCAAAGACACTGTCGTTATGGCTATAGGACAACTCTATGACAACTCCAATAACATCAAAACGGGTAATTATCAAAAATATGTAAAGTTCATATTTTTACGCAACTTGATAACGATTGCATATTGTGTGTGTACCAAAAAATCAATTCTACACCTTAATTTAGGATTGTTAAATTGTTCCAAATACACTGTTGCTATTGCTATAGGACAACTCTATGACAACTCCAATAACATCAAGACGGGTAATTAGCAAAAATATGTAAAGTTCATATTTTTACGCTACCTGATATCGATTTTATTCTGTGTATGTACCAAAAAATCAATTCTACACCTTAATCTAAGATTGCAAAATTGTTCCGAATACCTTGTCGCTATGGCTATAGGACAACTCTATGACAACTCCAATAATATCAAAACGGCGAGTTAGCATAAATATGTAAAGTTCATATTTTTACGCAACTTGATATCGATTCCTTAATGTGCATGTATCAAAGAATCGATTCTACACCTTAATATAAGATTGTGAAATTGCTCCAAGGGCACTGTCGTTATTGTTATACGACAACTCTATGACAACTCCCATAACTTCAAAAAGGCTAATTAGCATAAATATGTAAAGTTCATATTTTTACGCAACCTGATATTGATTGCATAATGTGCATGTACCAAAAAATCAATTCTACACCTTAATTTAAGATTGTTAAATTGTCTCAAATACACTGTTGCTATTGCTATAGGACAACTCTATGAACCCTACAATAACATCAAGACGGGTAACTAGCAAAAATATGTAAAGCTCATATTTTTACGCAACCTGATATCGATTGCATAATGTTTATGTACCAAAAAATCAGTTCTACACCTTAATTTAGGATTGTTAAGTTGTCCCAAATACACTGTCGCTATTGCTATAGGACAACTCTATGACAACTCCAATAACATCAAAACGGCTAGTTAGCATAAATATGTAAAGTTCATATTTTTACGCAACCTGATATTGATTGCATAATGTGCATGTACCAAAAAATCAATTCTACACCTTAATTTAAGATTGTTTAATTGTCCCAAATACACTGTTGCTATTGCTATAGGACAACTCTATGAACCCTACAATAACATCAAGACGGGTAACTAGCAAAAATATGTAAAGTTCATATTTTTACGCAACCTGATATCGATTGCATAATGTTTATGTACCAAAAAATCAATTCTACACCTTAATTTAGGATTGTTAAGTGTTCCCAAATACACTGTCGCTATTGCTATAGGACAACTCTATGACAACTCCAATAACATCAACACGGGTAATTAGCAAAAATATGTAAAGTTCATATTTTACGCTACCTGATATCGATTGCATATTGTGTATGTACCAAAAAATCAATTTTACACCTTAATCTAAGTTTGCAAAATTGTTCCAAATACTTTGTCGCTATGGCTATAGGACAACTCTATGAAAGCTCCAATAACATCAAAACGGCTAGTTAGCATAAATATGTAAAGTTCATATTCTTACGCAACTTGATATCGATTGCTTAGTGTGTATGTATTAAAAAATCGATTCTACACCTTAACTTAAGATTGTGAAATTGCTCCAAAGACACTCTCGTTATGGCTATACGACAACTTTATGAAAGCTCCAATAACATCAAAACGGCGAGTTAGCGTAAATATGTAAAGTTCATATTTTTACGCAACTTGATATCGATTCCTTAATGTGCATGTATCAAAAAATCGATTCTACACCTTAACTTAAGATTGTGATATGGCTCCAAAGAAACTGTCGGTATGGCTATACGACAACTCTATGACAACTCCCATAACTTCTAAAAGGCTAATTAACATAAATATGTAAAGTTCATATTTTTACGCAACCTGATATCGATTGCATAATGTGTATGTACCAAAAAATCAATTCTACACCTTAATTTAGGATTGTTAAGTTGTCCCAAATACACTGTCGCTATTGCTATAGGACAACTGTATGACAACTCCAATAACATCAACACGGGTAATTAGCAAAAATATGTAAAGTTCATATTTTACGCTACCTGATATCGATTGCATATTGTGTATGTACCAAGAAATCAATTCTACACCTTAATCTAAGATTGCAAAATTGTTCCAAATACCTTGTCGCTATGGCTATTGGACAACTCTATGAAAGCTCCAATAACAACAAAACGGCTAGTTAGCAAAAATATGTAAAGTTCATATTTTACGCTACCTGATATCGATTGCATATTGTGTATGTACCAAAAAATCAATTCTACACCTTAATTTAGGATTGTTAAATTGCTCCAAATACACTGTCGCTATTGCTATTGGACAACTCTATGACAACTCCAATAACATCAAAACGGCGAGTTAGCATAAATATGTAAAGTTCATATTTTTAGGCAACTTGATATCGATTGCTTATTGTGCATATATCAAAAAATCGATTCTACACCTTAGCTTAAGGTTGTGAAATTGCTCCAAAAGCACTGTCGTTATGGCTATACGACAACTCTATGAAAGCTCCAATAACATCAAAACGGCGTATTAACAGAAATATCTAAAGTTCATATTTTTACGCATCTTGATATCGATTGCTTAATGTGTATGTAT
>NW_024394309.1:0-4490 GCF_016617805.1 Bactrocera tryoni
TTATTGGAGTTGTCATAGAGTTGCCCTGTAGCAATAGCGACAGTGTATTTAGAACAATTTTACAATCTTAAATTAAGATGTAAAATTGATTTTTTGGTACATACATATTATGCAATCGATATCAAGTTTCGTGAAAATATGAACTTTACACATTTCTGCCAATTAGCCGTTTTTTTGTTATTGGAGTTGTCATAGAGTTGCCCTATAGCAACAGTGACAGTGTATTTGGAACAATTTTACAATCTTAAATTAAGATGTAAAATTGATGTTTTGGTACATACATATTATGCAATCGATATCAAGATGCGTAAAAATATGAACTTTACATATTTATGCCAACTAGCCGTTTTGATGTTATTGGAGTTGTCATAGAGTTGTCCTATAGCAATAGCGACAATGTATTTGGAACAATTTAAATATCCTAAACTAAGGTGTAGAATTGTTTTTCTAGTACATACATACACATTAAGCAATCGATATCAAGAAGCGTAAAAATATGAACTTTACATATTTATGCAAATTAGCCGTTTTGATTTTATTGGAGTTGTCACAGAGTTGTTCTATAGCGATAACGACAGTGTATTTGGAGCAATTTCACAATCTTAAGATAAAGTGTAGAATCGATTTTTCGATACATACACATCAAGCAATCGATATCAAGTTGCGTAAAAATATGAACTTTACATATTTATGCTAACTCGCCGTTTTGATGTTATTGGAGTTGTCATAGAGTTGTCGTATAGCCATAGCGACAGTGCATTTGGAGCAATTTCACAATCTTATATTAAGGTGTAGAATCGATTTTTTGATATATACACAATATGCATCAATATCAGGTAGCGTAAAAATTTGAACTTCACATATTTTTGCTAATTAATCGTTTTGATGTTATTAGAGTTGTCATAGAGTTGTCCTATAGCAATAGCGACAACGTATTTTGAACAATTTAACAATACTAAACTAAGGTGTAGAATTGATTTTCTAGTACATACATACACATTAAGCAATCGATATCAAGTTGCGTAAAAATATGAACTTTATATATTTATGCAAATGAGCCGCTTTGATGTTATTGGAGTTGTCACAGAGTTGTCGTATAGCCATAGCGACAGTGTATTTGGAGCAATTTCATAATCTTATATTAAGGTGTACAATCAATTTTTTTTCATACACATTAAGCAATCGATATCAAGATGCGTAAAAATATGAACTTTACATATTTATGCTAACTCGACGTTTTGATGTTATTGGAGTTGTCATAGAGTTGCCCTATTGCAATAGCGACAATGTATTTGGAACATATTTGCAATCCTATATTAAGGTGTAGAATCGATTTTTTAGTACATACACATTATGCAATTGATATCAAGTTGCGTAAAAATATGAACTTTACATATTTATGCTAACTAGCCGTTTTTTTGTTATTGGAGTTGTCATAAAGTTGCCCGGTAGCAATAGCGACAGTGTATTTGGAACAATTTTACAATCCTAAATTAAGGTGTAGAATTGATTTTTTGATACATACACCATTTTCAATCGATATCAAGATGCGTAAAAATATGAGCTTTACATATTTATGCATATTTGCCGTTTTGATGTTATTGGAGTTGTCATAGAGTTGTTCTATAGCAATAGCGACAATGTATTTGAAACATATTTGCAATCTTAAATTAAGATGTAAAATTGATTTTTTGGTATATACATATTATGCAATCGATATCAAGATTCGTAAAAATATGAACTTTACATATTTATGCAAATTAGCCGTTTTGATGTTACTGGAGTTGTCACAGAGTTGTTCTATAGCCATAACGACTGTGTCTTATGAGCAATTTCACAATTTTAAGTTAATGTGTAGAATTGATTTTTTAGTACATACATACACATTAAGCAATCGATATCAAGATGCGTAAAAATATGAACTTTACATATTTATGCAAATTAGCCGTTTTGATTTTATTGGAGTTGTCACAGAGTTTTCTATAGCCATAACGACAGTGTCTTTGGAGCAATTTCACAACCTTAAGTTAAGGTGTAGAATCGATTTTTCGATACATACACATTAAGCAATCAATATCAAGTTGCGTAAAAATATGAACTTTGCATATTTATGCTAACTCGCCATTTTGATGTTATTGGAGTTGTCATAGAGTTGTTCTATAGCAATAGCGACAGTGTAAGTGGAACAATTTTACAATCTTATATTAAGGTGCAGAATCGATTTTTTAATACATACACAATATGCAATCGATATCAAGTTGCGTAAAAAATGAACTTTACATATTTATGCAAATTGGCCGTTTTGATGTTATTGGAGTTGTCATAGAGTTGTCGTATAACCATAGCGACAATGTATTTGGAGCAATTTCACAATCTTATATTAAGGTGTAGAATCGATTTTTTGATACATACACCATATGCAATCGATATCAAGATGCGTAAAAATTTGAACTTTACATATTTATGCATATTTGCCGTTTTGATGTTATTGGAGTTGTCATAGAGTCGTTCTATAGCAATAGCGAAAATGTAATTGGAACAACTTTGCAATCTTAAATTAAGATGTAAAATTGATTTTTTGGTACATACATATTATGCAATCGATATAAAGTTGCGCAAATATATGAACTTTACATATTTCTGTTAATTAGCCGTTTTGATGTTATTGGAGCTTTCATAGAGTTGTCGTATGGCCATAACGACAGTGTCTTTGGAGCAGTTTCACAATCTTATATTAAGGTGAAGAATCGATTTTTTGATACATACACAATATGCAATCGATATCAGGTAGCGTAAAAATATGAGCTTTACATATTTTTGCTAATTAATCGTTTTGATGTTTTTGGAGTTGTCATAGAGTTGCCCTGTAGCAATAGCGACAGTGTATTTGAAACAATTTTACAATCTTATATTAAGGTGAATCGATTTTTTGGTACATACATATTAAGCAATCGATATCGAGATTCGTAAAAATATGAACTTTACATATTTCTGTCAATTAGCCGTTTTTTGTTATATGAGTTGTCATAGAGTTGCCCTATAGCAATAGCGATAGTGTATTTGGAACAATTTAACAATCCTAAATTAAGGAGTAGAATTCATTTTTTTGATGCATATACATTAAGCAATCGATATCAAGTTGCGTAAAAATATGAACTTTACATATTTATGCTAACTAGCCGTTTTGATGTTATTGGAGTTGTCATAGAGTTGTCCTATAGCAATAGCGACAATGTATTTGGAACAATTTAACAATCCTAAACTAAGGTGTAGAATTGATTTTCTAGTACATACATACACATTAAGCAATCGATATCAAGATGCGTAAAAATATGAACTTTACATATTAATGCAAATTAGCCGTTTTGATTTTATTGGCGTTGTCACAGAGTTGTTCTATAGCCATAACGACAGTGTATTTGGAGCAATTTCACAATCTTAAGATAAGGTGTAGAATCGATTTTTCGATACATACACATCAAGCAATCGATATCAAGTTGCGTAAAAATATGAACTTTACATATTTATGCTAACTCGCCGTTTTGAAGTTATTGGAGTTGTCATAGAGTGTTCGTATAGCCATAGCGACACTGCATTTGGAGCAATTTCACAATTTTATATTAAGGTGTAGAATCGATTTTTTGATACATACACAATTTGCAATCGATATCAGGTAGCGTAAAAATATGAACTTCACATATTTATGCTAACTCGCCGTTTTGATGTTATTGGAGTTGTCATAGAGTTGTCGTATAGCCATAGCGTCAGTGTATTTGGAACAATTTTACAATCTTATATTAAGGTGAATCGATTTTTTAGTACATACACATTAAGCAATCTATATCAAGTTTCGTAAAAATATGAAATTTACATATTTCAGACAATTAGCATTTTGACGCTATTAGAGTTGTCACAGAATGGTACTATAGCAATAGCGACAGTGTATTTGGAACAATTTTGCAATCTTAAATTAAGATGTAAAATTGATTTTTTGGTACATACATATTATGCAATCGATATCAAGATGCGTAAAAATATGGACTTTACATATTAATGCAAATTAGCCGTTTTGATGCTATTGGAGTTGTCACAGAGTTGTTCTATAGCAATAGCGATAGTGTATTTGGAACAGCTTTGCAATTTTAAATTAAGGTGTAAAAAGGATTTTTTGGTACACACATATTATGCCATCGATATCAAGATGCGTAAAAATATGAAATTTACATATTTATGCAAATTAGCCGTTTTGATGTTATTGGAGTTGTCATAGAGTTGTCCTATAGCAATAGCGACAATGTATTTGGAACAATTCAAAAAACCTAAATTAAGGTGTAGAATTGATTTTTTAGTACATACATACACATTAAGCAATCGATATCAAAATGCGTAAAAATATGAACTTCACATATTTATGCTAACTCGCCGTTTTGATGTTATTGGAGTTGTCATAGAGTTGTCGTATAGCCATAGCGACAGTGTATTTGGAGCAA
>NW_024394310.1:0-3559 GCF_016617805.1 Bactrocera tryoni
TAAAGTCGATTTTCTTGTATATACACATTTAGTAGTCGATATTGAGTTGCTTAAAATCATTAATATCAAATATTTAAGTTAATTAACCTTCTTCATTTTACTGAAGTTGACATAAAGAGATAACGGCAGTGCACTTGGAAGAATTCGACAATCTTATGTTCAGGTATAAAGTCGATTTTCTTGTATATACACATTTAGTAGTCGATATTAAGTTGCTTAAAATCATTAAAATCAAATATTTAAGTTAACTAACCTTCTTCATTTTAGTGAAGTTGACATAAAGCCATGACGGCAGTGCATTTGGAAGAATTCGACAATCTTATATTCAGGTATAAAGCCGATTTTCTTGTTTACACACATTAAGTAGTCGATATTGAGTTGCCCTTAATCACTAGTTTAACATATTTAAGTTAATTAACCTTCTTCATCTTACTGAAGTTGACATAAAGCCATAACGGCAGTGCATTTGGAGGAATTCGACAATCTTATATTCAGGTATAAAGTCGATTTTCGTGTATATACACATTTAGTAGTCGATACTGAGTTGCCCTTAATCACTACTTTAACACATTTAAGTTAATTAACCTCCTTCATCTTACTGAAGTTGACATAAAGCCATAACGGCAGTGCATTTGGAAGAATTCGACAATCTTATATTCAGGTTTAAATTCGATTTTCTTGTATATACACATTTAGCGGTCGATACTGAGTTGCTTCAAATCATAAAGATAGAATATTTAAGATAATTAACCTTCTCCATCTTGCTGAAGTTGACATAAAGCCATAACGGCAGTGCATTTGGAAGAATTCGACAATCTTATATTTAGGTAAAAAGTCGATTTTCTTGTATATACACATTTAGTTGTCGATATTGAGTTGCTTAAAATCATTAAACCTAAATAACTAATTAAATATATTTAAGTTTATTAACCGCCTTCATCTTACTAAAGTGACGTAAAGCCATAACGGCAGTGCATTTGGAAGAATTCGACAATCTTATATTCAGGTATAAAGCCGATTTTCTTGTTTACACACATTTAGTAGTCGATATTGAGTTGCCCTTAATCACCAATTTAACATATTTAAGATAATTAACCTTCTACAACTTACTGAAGTTGACATAAAGCCATAACGGCAGTGCATTTGGAAAAATTCGACAATCTTATATTCAGGTATAAAGTCGATTTTCTTGCATATACACATTTAGCAGTCGATACTGAGTTGCTTTAAATCATTAACATCAATTATTTAAGGTAATTAACTTTGTTCATCTTGCTGAAGTTGACATAAAGCCATAACGGCAGTGCATTTGGAAGAATTCGACAATCTTATATTAAGATATAAAGTCGATTTTCTTGTATATTCACATCTAGCAGTCGATATTGAGTTGCCCTAAATCACTAATTTAAAATATTTAAGTTAATTAACCTTCTTCATCTTACTGAAGTTGACATAAAGCCATAACGGCAGTGCATTTGGAAGAATTCGACAATCTTATATTAAGATGTAAAGTCGATTTTCTTGTATATTCAC
The DNA here is from genome assembly GCF_016617805.1 of Bactrocera tryoni. Classification (NCBI taxonomy): domain Eukaryota; kingdom Metazoa; phylum Arthropoda; class Insecta; order Diptera; family Tephritidae; genus Bactrocera; species Bactrocera tryoni. Next base: position 1,534 of record NW_024394310.1, read on the forward strand.
ATCTAGCAGTCGATATTGAGTTGCTTAAAATCATTAACATCAAATATTTAAGTTAATTAACCTTCTTCATTTTACTGAAGTTGACATAAAGAGATAACGGCAGTGCACTTGGAAGAATTCGACAATCTTATATTCAGGTATGAATTCGATTTTCTTGTATATACACATTTAGCGGTCGATACTGAGTTGCTTCAAATCATAAAGATAGAATATTTAAGATAATTAACCTTCTCCATCTTGCTGAAGTTGACATAAAGCCATAACGGCAGTGCATTTGGAAGAATTCGAAAATCTTATATGTAGGTAAAAAGTCGATTTTCTTGTATATACACATTTAGTTGTCGATATTGAGTTGCTTAAAATCATTAAACCTAAATAACTAATTAAATATATTTAAGTTTATTAACCGCCTTCATCTTACTAAAGTGACATAAAGCCAAAACGGCAGTGCATTTGGAAGAATTCGACAATCTTATATTCAGGTATAAAGTCGATTTTCTTGTATACACACATTTAGTAGTCGATATTAAGTTGCCCTGAATCACTAATTTAACATATTTAAGTTAATTAACCGTCTTCATCTTACTGATGGTGACATAAAGCCATAACGGCAGTGCATTTGGAAGAATTCGACAATCTTATATTCAGGTATAAAGTCGATTTTCTTGCATATACACAATTAGCAGTCGATATCGAGTTGCCTTAAATCATCAACATCAAACATTTAAGTTAATTAACCTTCTTCATTTTACTGAAGTTGACATAAAGAGATAACGGCAGTGCACTTGGAAGAATTCGACAATCTTATATTCAGGTATAAAGTCGATTTTCTTGTATATACACATTTAGTAGTCAATATTGAGTTGCTTCAAATCATTAAGATCAAATATTTAAGATAAGTAACATTCTTCATCTTGCTGAAGTTGGCATAAAGCCATAACGGCAGTGCATTTGGAAGAATTCGACAATCTTATATTCAGGTATAAAGTCGGTTTGCTTGTATATACACATTTAGCAGTCGATATTGAGTTGCCTCAAATCATTAACATCAAATATTTGAGTTAATTAACCTTCTTTATCTTGCTGAAGTTAACATAAAGCCATAACGGCAGTGCATTTGGAAGAATTCGACAATCTTATATTCAGGTATAAAGTCGATTTTCTTGCATATGCACATTTAGTAGTCGATATTGGGTTGCTTTAAATAATTAACATCAATTATTTAAGGTAATTAAGTTTCTTCATATTGCTGAAGTTGACATAAAGCCATAACGGCGGTGCATTTGGAAGAATTCGAATATCTTATATTCAGGTATAAAGTCGATTTTCTTGTATATACACATTTAGTAGTCGATATTGAGTACCCCTAAATCACTAATTTAACATATTTATGTTAATTAACCTTCTTCATCTTACTGAAGTTGACATAAAGCCATAACGGCAGTGCGTTTGGAAGAATTCGACAATCTTATATTCAGGTATAAAGTCGGTTTGCTTGTATATACATATTTAACAGTCGTTATTGAATTGCTTTAAATCATTAACATCAAACATTTTAGTTAATAAACCTTCTTCATCTTGCTGAAGTTGACATAAAGCCATAACGGCAGTGCATTTGGCAGAATTCGACAATCTTATATTCAGGTATAAAGTCGGTTTGCTTGTATATACACATTTAGCAGTTGATATTGAGTTGCTTCAAATCATTAACATCAAATATTTAAGATAATTAACCTTCTTCGTCTTGCTGAAGTTGACATAAGGCCATAACGGCAGTGCATTTAAAAAAATTCGACGATCTTATATTTAGGTATAAAGTCGATTTTTTTGTATATACACATTTAGTAGTCGATATTGAGTTGCCCTTAATCACTAATTTAACATATTTAAGTTAATTAACCTTCTTCGTCTTACTGAAGTTGACATAAAGCCATAACGGTAGTGCATTTGGAAGAATTCGGCAATCTTATATTCAGGTATAAAGTTGATTTTCTTATATATACACATCTTGCAGTCGATATTGAGT
>NW_024394311.1:0-2805 GCF_016617805.1 Bactrocera tryoni
TTCGACGCAGGTGGGTAAAATAAATAGCATCGGTTAGATAATTTGAAGAGCTTTCAGGAAAGCCTTCAACCTATTTTCTATTCCTACCAGGAACCTTGCAAACAAATGTAGTGTTTTGAGAAAAATCACATGTTTGTTTCAACTTTGTAAACGCTCTGGCGGCTAAAGTATTCGACGCAGGCGGGCAAAATAAAGAGCATCGGTTAGATAATTTAAAGAGCTTTCAGGAAAACCCTCAACCTATTTTCTATCTCTACCAGGAGCGTGGCAATAATGTTCACAAACAAATGTAGTGTTTTGAGCAAAATCACATGTTTGTTTCAACTTTGCAAACGCTCTAGCGGCTAAAGTATTCGATGCAGTTGGGTAAAATAAAGACCACCGGTTAGATAATTTAAAGAGCTTTTAGAAAAACCCTCAACTTATTTTCTATTCCTACCAGGAGCCTTGCAAACAAATGTAGTGTTTTGAGAAAAATCACATGTTTGTTTCAACTTTGTAAACGCTCTGGCGGCTGAAGTATTCGACGCAGGCGGGTAAAATAAAGAGCATCGGTTAGATAATTTGAAGCGCTTTCAGGAAAACCATCAACCTGTTTTTTATCTCTACCAGGAGCGTGGCAATAATGTTCACAAACAAATGTAGTGTTTTGAGCAAAATCACATGTTTGTTTCAACTTTGCAAACGCTCTAGCGGCTAAAGTATTCGATGCAGGTGGGTCAAATAAAGACCACCGGTTAGATAATTTAAAGAGCTTTTAGAAAAACCCTCAACTTATTTTCTATTCCTACCAGGAGCCTGGCAAACAAATGTAGTGTTTGAGAAAAATCACATGTTTGTTTCAACTTTGTAAACGCTCTAGCGGCTGAAGTATTCGACGTAGGTGGGTCCAAAGATAGCATCGGTTGGATAGTTTAAGGAGCTTTTAGAAAAGCCCTCAACCTATTTTCTATTCCTACCAGGAGCCTGGCAAGAAAATGTAGTGTTTTGAGAAAAATCGTATATTTGTTTCAACTTTGTAAACGCTCTAGCGGCTGAAGTATTCGACGTAGGTGGGTCAAATAAATAGCATCGGTTGGATAATTTAAGGAGCTTTTGGAAAAGCCTTCAACCTTTTTCCTATTCCTACCAAAAACCTCGCAAACAAATGTAGTGTTTTGAGAAAAATCACATGTTTGTTTCAACTTTGTAAACGCTCTAGCGGCTAAACTGTTCGACGCAGGTGGGTAAAATAAAAACCATCGGTTAGATAATTTAAAGAGCTTTCAGGAAAACTCTCAACCTATTTTTTATCTTTACCAGGAGCGTGACAATAATGTTCACAAACAAATGTAGTGTTTTGAGAAAAATCACATGTTTGTTTCAACTTTGTAAACGCTCTGGCGGCTAAAGTATTCGAAGCAGGCGGGTAAAATAAAAAGCATCGGTTAGATAATTTAAAGAGCTTTCAGAAAAGCCTTCAACCTATTTTCTATCTCTACCAGGAGCGTGGCAATTATGTTCCCAAACAAATGTAGTGTTTTGAGAAAAATCACATGTTTGTTTCAACTTTGCAAACGCTCTAGCGGCTAAAGTATTCGACATAGGTGGGTCATATAAATAGCATCGGTTGGATAATTTAAGGAGCTTTTAGAAAAGCCTTCAACCTTTTTCCTATTCCTACCAAAAGCCTGGCAAACAAATATAGTGTTTTGAAAAAAATCACATGTTTGTTTCAACTTTATAAACGCTCTAGCGGCTAAACTGTTGGACGCAGGTGGGTAAAATAAAGAGCATCGGTTAGATAATTTAAAGTGCTTTCGGAAAAGCTCTCAACCTATTTTCTATTCCTACCAGGAGCCTTGCAAAAAAATGTAGTGTTTTGAGAAAAATCACATGTTTGTTTCAACTTTGCAAACGCTCTAGCGGCTAAAGTATTCGACATAGGTGGGTCATATAAATAGCATCGGTCAGTTAATTTAAAGAGCTTTTAGAAAAGCCCTCAACTTATTTTCTATTCCTACCAGGAGCCTTGCAAACAAATGTAGTGTTTTGAGAAAAATCACATGTTTGTTTCAACTTTGTAAACGCTCTAGCGGCTAAACTGTTTGACGCAGGTGGGTAAAATAAAGAGCATCGGTTAGATAATTTAAAGAGCTTTCAGGAACGCCTTCATCCTTTTTTCTTTTGCAAACAAATGTAGTGTTTTGAGAAAAATCACATGTTTGTTTCAACTTTGTAAACGCTCTGGCGGCTAAAGTATTCGACGCAGGTGGGTAAAGTAAAGAGCATCGGCTAGATAATTTAAAGAGCTTTGAGGAAAATCCTCAACCTTTTTTTATCTCTACTAGGAGCGTGACAATAATGTTCACAAACAAATGTAGTGTTTTCAGAAAAATCACATGTTTGTTTCAACTTTGCAAACGCTCTAGCGGCTAAAGTATTCGACGCAGGTGGGTAAAATAAAGAGCATCGGTTAGACAATTTAAAGAGCTTTCAGGAAAGCCTTCAACCTATTTTCTATTTCTACCAGGAGCCTTGCAAACAAATGTAGTGTTTTGAGAAAAATCACATGTTTGTTTCAACTTTGTAAACGCTCTGGCGGCTAAAGTATTCGACGCAGGCGGGTAAAATAAAGAGCGTCGGTTAGATAATTTAAAGAGCTTTCAGGAAAGCCTTCAACATATTTTCATCATCCTCAACCCTTTTTTTATCTCTACCAGGAGCGTGGCAATAATGTTCACAAACAAATGTAGTGTTTTCAGAAAAATCACATGTTTGTTTCATCTTTGCAAACGCTCTAGCGGCTAAAGTATTCGACGCAGG
>NW_024394312.1:0-1168 GCF_016617805.1 Bactrocera tryoni
GACTGCTAAATGTGTATACACAAGAAAATCGACTTTATACCTGAATATAAGATTGTCAAATTCTTCCAAAAGCCCCGCCGTTATGGCTTTACGTCAACTTCGGTAAGATGAAAAAGGTTAATTAACTTAAATGTGTGAAGCCAATGATTTGAAGCAACTCAATATCGACTGCTTAGTGTGTATATACAAGAAAATCGACTTTATACCTGAATATAAGATTGTCGAGATTTTCCAAATGCACTTCCGTTATGGCTTTATGTCAACTTCGGTAAGATGAAGGAAGCTAATTAATTTAAATATTTGATGCTAATGATTTGAAGCAACTTAATATCGACTGCTTAGTGTGTATATACAGCAAAATCGACTTTATACATGAATATAATATTGTCGGATTCTTCCAAAAGTACTGCCGTTATAGCTTTATGTCAACTTCGGTAAGATGAAGAAGGTTAATTAACTTAAATATGTTAAATTTATGATTTAAAGCAACTCATTATCGACTGCTAAACGTGTATATACAAGAAAATCGACTTTCTACCTGAAATATAATATTGTCGGATTCTTCCAAATGCACTACCGCTAAGGCTTTATGTCAACTTCGGTAAGATGAAGAAGGTTAATTAACTCAAATGTGTGAAGCTAATGATTTAAGGCAACTCAATATCGACTGCTAAATGTGTATATACAAGAAAATCGACTTTATACCTGAATATAAGAATGTCGGATTCTTCCAAATGCACTGCCCTTATGGCTTTATGTCAATTTCGGTAAGATGAAGAAGGTGAGTTGACCTAAATATGTGAAGCTAATGATTTAAGGCAACTCAATATCGACTGCTGAACGTGTATATACAAGAAAATCGACTTTATACCTGAATATAAGATTGTCGAATTCTTCCGAATGCACTGCCGTCATGGCTTTATGTCAACTTCAGTAAAATGAAAAAGGTTAATTAACTTAAACATTTGATGTTAATGATTTTAAGCAACTCAATATAGACTGCTAAATGTGTATATACAAGAAAATCGACTTTATACCTGAATATAAGATTGTCGAATCCTTCCAAATGCACTGCCGTTATAGCTTTATGTCAACTTCAGCAAGATGAAGAAGGTTGACTAACTTAAATATTTGATGTTAATGATTTGAAGCAACTCAATATCGACTG
>NW_024394313.1:0-7240 GCF_016617805.1 Bactrocera tryoni
TCCAGTAACACACATCTGTTCACATTTTCCCAAAAACACTGTAACGGCTAACGACAGACTACAACATTGATATGCCGACATGAGTTACCAACTACTTTATATAAATTACAAAGTCTTTCACCAATACTTCCCGATTTTGTGATAACCTTAGATCCGGTTAAATATTTCTTTAGAGTTTTGATTAAGTTTTCGGACAATAGTCTGATCTTTATTCTAGAAATATTTTTTGAAGTACTTACATAATTGAGAGGACAAGCAGTTGCGTATTTCACACAGGCAGTTTTCTAATAATTGATATTGCAGATCAAAACCTTCTGTTTTAAGCCCTTTATAGTGATAAGCGCGATTCAAATAATTGTCCAAATGGACATCACGCTGTATACATTCTGAAAGAAAAGAGTTTGGGAAACTTCTGTCACCAATTTTTTCTCATTAAACGATTTCAACAAAGTAATGAGCATTGAATCAGAAAAAACGTAGCTATCTATTTGGGTAACTGAAAAGGTGTTAGGCAATCCTTAGGGCGCTAAGTATAATACGGTACTTACATAGCATATCCAAGTTTTAGCAGATAAGTTACGTTTAATAAATCGACTTTAAAATAATGGTTCGATATTTAAGGTACGAAGCTAACAACAGGTTTCTATTGACATTGCTGATTGCTCTCCCTTCTTGACTTTTTTGGCGGAACGATTTTCATTTTAATCCAAAGTATCAAAAAAACACTGCTTTAAATAAAAAAATATATTCGTTTTTATCAGTCACTTTCAGTTCAGATTTCGTAGATGAGAAGCTACTTTAGTAAAATTGCTGTAAACTGGAAAATAAAAAAATGTTAGCCCAAAAAGTTATAGTAGGTACTTGTAAAAGTAATTGTCTGCGAATATGAAAAAACTTATCTGGAATTGAAAATTAAATTCCCACACTTTTAATTAATGAAAATGGAATTGTGACTCAAAACATATTTCACCACATTAATTTTTTCTTGGAACGAAAACATTTTCAAGAGCATTATGCTAACAAAGGACAGTATTTAGCAATTTATTTGCGCTTTGGCAACCTCTTTGCCTCCGACTGGAAGACTTGTGCAAGTGCCAAGGCCTTAAGCGCGCAAGACTGGCTGATCCCCATACACATCTTTATAAATATTTACATTTGCATATTATTACTTAAGTATTTTGCTAAGTCTGGCTACCGTGTTGTTGTTATTACTTTTGCTGTTGCTACCGCTACTGGCAGTGCTTGTGCATCACTTGGCATTGGTGCCTAATTAAAATTGTTCTAATTAGTTTGGAAAGTTTTAGCTTTTGCAACTTACACCCTATTCAACTTGTTGTTATATTTAATTACAGGTAACCAAACATGCATGCAGGGATGAGCACAGTGTGACAACAAAAGCTGGGAGTCTGACAGCGATTTAAATACACAAATACAGGTAAAAGACAACAACAACTACTAACTACTACTGGTATTTAAAGCAGCTGTTATGTACAGCTTTCTGTGGAATAAGCGGTCCCGTTAGGATAAGCGAATTTTTGTCATGAAGTAGCAAATCTTTATGCTTCCAGAATGATGTGAGAAGTGCTAAAAAAATACGAAACTCAAACCCATTAAATACCTACCATTAGCTGAATAGTTATTTAGCCATAATTTCGACTTAAATCAACCGTAACTTAACGTAAACTTCAAAATTGGGGATTCCCTGTAACTGAACTAAAAAATTACGTAACGTAAGTTGCAAAATCAGCAAACCACGGTAACTTGTTTGCTGTATTTTTGTAAATCACTGCAACTGAATGAAAAATTGCTTAACTTAACCAGTACTTAAGGGTAACTTAACTTTAAATCGGACATAACTCAACGATAACTTAGCGTAAACTTTAACTGCAAAAATTCACTGTATTTAAAATAAAAATTACTTAACTTAGCCATTACTTAACAGTAACATAGCCATAACTTTGCGTAATATTAAAAATCAGCAAACCACTGTAACTGAAATAAAAAATTACATAACTTAACCAGTACTTAACAGTAACTTAGCTATATCTTAGACTTAACTCAACCATAATAAAGCGTTAATTTCAAAATTAGCAATCTACAACTAAAGGAGTAGTTTGAAGAAGGATATTTTAGTCATAAGTCAGCTGGTTTACACTAAGGTAGATGCTTAATATAACGGTAAAGTAACTTAAACGTAGGCATAACAGAACATTTAGTGAATATGTTTGTGATCTAAATGTGGCATAATATAAACTTAACCTAGCCGTAACGTTATTGTAACTTAATTTAAAACATTACTCAATCCTGCAAGATTTCACAAGAACAAAATAAATCCAATGCGTAAAATCTTTAAATTTACCATTTGTACGATCAATTTTCCCTGCAAGGACGTATTTACATATGTCTAAACTTTATGTGCTACATATTTCTACAAAAACCTTTACTTGTTTATGCCTGTGAATGTGTTTATCCTATAATTACTGATTACACACAAGTGCGTGTGTCAGTGACACCGTCAGAGTAAATACATATATATTTATACATATTTAAACTACCAAAAACTTCGGTTATAACGGTGCGTGCGGGACGATGATGGTGTAATTAGTGTGTTTGTGCTTAGTTGACTCGGTCAAACTTTTCAATGAATACGAAAATAACCGAAAAGCTTTTGTAAAATCGGTGAACATTTCGTTGCTAGGTTCCTATTCTATTTTTGGAGCTAATCTCAGGTTAAATGCTGCACGTCAAAGCGGAAGGAATGTCGTTGTTGTCGGTGCTAAAGGAAAAACTAAAAATCTGGTGCAAAAATGCTTACGACATTTCTCGGGAGAATACTTTAATGAAATATAATTTTGTAGCCGATGAATTTGAAGAATGATATGATACAGAGGAAGTGGGAAAATAGAAAAACAAATATTTATGAGATATGAAAGAAAGGCTCAAAATGCAGCTTTCATAAAGGACGTAATTTCCAAATATGCAGTTTATTAATGAAGACCTCTTTTTCTTCTTCTTCTTTATTACCGCAGACACCGCTTGCGCGGTTATTGCCGAGTTTCCAACGGCAAGGCTGAGTTGTTCTTTTCATTGGGGCTGTTTGTTTTACGTGGCAGGTCCCAAACTCAGCGCACAACCCTGTTTCCTCAAGATTGTAAGTAGAAAATTATAGGGTTCTACTCTTACCGTCCCTCAATTTGGTACACAAAAAGATTTTTTAATGAAAGTGGGTAGCCCTATACGATGAGTGAAGAAACCAGAATTCCAACCATTTGTGTCGGTTGTTGTTGTTGCGTAAAATACAGGTCATGATCATCTGTCGTTAACCAGGCTTTGTCCAGGAGAATGCTCAGTCCGAGGTTACATATCATTCTTCTTTAGTATACAGATAATGAGCGATCTGCATAAGGATTTTAGATATAGTATAGAAAATAAATATATCAGCGAAGTCTAAATGTAACACGGATCTTTTCATTATGACAAAAAAGTACCTGAAAATTGTAATTAAATTCACGGGTAAATGAAGTGATATAGAAATGTACTTTGTTAAGTTGGTAGGATTGTCCTTAATTAATATACGGAATATGAGCGCAATCTGTCAGCCGCTGCTTTAGGCAGTACATATCAGTAGTGCGTTGATATTTTGGCAGTGGATAAAACTACCGAATAAAGAATTTGTCTTAAATTTTGTATTTTTAACCAAGTTTCATGCGCGGAATCGTTGCAAGTGTTAGCAAAGGCTTACATCTATTCAGTTTTATCAAAAACACAAGCCTACGAGTGGTACAAAGCCTCGTTCTGGGCGACCTTTGCCTTCTTCAACTGACGAAAATATTAAGAATGTAAGGATATGGTTTTGAAAATCGTCAGACAAGTGTTATAGAGATGGCAAGAGAGCTCGACATCTCTCGCGGTATGGAACGCGTTCTTGCTCAACTCGGCCTGATAAAGTTGAATTTTTTTCAAATAGAGTACCGTAAATAGGTCTCTTTGGTCATGCTTGATCGTGCCAATTCCGATCCCACATTCATGGAGAGCACAGTAACTGCTGGTTTTATGAGTTTAACAAATAAGTCAACAGTAATCGTAATGAAGGGATAAACAAGCATCAACAAGCAACAAGCATTGTGGATCATAAATTTATTCCGGAGGGACAGACGGCTATTAAGGAGTTATATTGGCCGCATTGAAGGGTATGTATTAGAACATCCGTCGACGGACCTAATCGTGGAAGAACATTTCATGGATTTTTCGCAATAATAAAGCACAATCGCATCGAGCCACGATTGTGACCGAATTTAAAGCCAAACGCGCAATGCTTACCATCGATCAACCACCATATTCAACAGATATGGCTTCGCATATTTTTTCTTGTTCCCCAAACTGAAATTGACCCACCGTGGGACCCCTTTTTAAGCCGATTACTGACGGAGCCGAAGGTCATTCCAAAAGGTTCTTATGAATAGCGTTTCGAGGACTGAATAAATCGTTGACATAAGCGTATCACAACTGGTGGGGATTACTTTGAAGGCGACAAAATATATATTGCTGAATATTAAATATTTTGCGTTTTATTTATACTTTCCGTGTACTTTTTTGTCATCTTATATTTTCGTATCTTCTGCAACAATGTGAGTTCTTCTTTGAGTTGAATTTCTTTATTTAAGCTGAGTAGCGCTATTAACTTACAATATAGTCTTGCGACCTCTGTTAAATAAATGTCTAATTATATGTACTTAATAATATTTTATTCTGTCTTTGACGGAAGCTCTCCTCGATAAAACCGCCATAATAAATAATTTGGTTATACATAGTCACTACCCCCTCCAAGTACAAAAAATTTTAGCTGGATGTGAGCTATTTTGCTATTAATTTATACTATGACTGGCAGATAATTATAAATAAATGTTTTACAGTTTAAAGACACATGGAACGAATTCCATTTGTCTATGTTGTAATCAAACATTCTGACTTTCAGAAATATTTTGCAAGGAATAAAAATTTCCTCAAATCGGTGAACGCTAAACCAATTTTACATATTTCAAATAATTGTATTATAATTTATCAGCCGCATTTGTCATTAATTTGTTTTAGAAATATTAAATAAGAACTCGCATTTCAAACGAAGATATATTTTTTTTATAACGAACACATAATTAATCTTCAAAAACTCCCCGAAAGTTCCACCCAAAGTATGTATAGGCAATTGGAAAACGAAGCATTACTGCTAGATGCGACATGTGTAGAGAAAGACGTTAAATTTAATCCTAACACACACACACACTGGCACATAGCATCTTCACCTTATTCCTCCATTGTATGTTTGTTAAGTATCAGATTTCCGACAACTCTGATAAGACATTGCTTTTAAGGTCACTAGCGCAAAGTAGACCATTGTTTCGCCGCGTCGAATCACTTCCTACGATTACAGGGCCACGGCACAAGGCAACAACACGCTTACAAGAAAACGGACAAGAAGTGATTTTTTATCGGTAAACAGCACACAAAAGCCCCGACACGCACATGTGCTTTCAAGTGTTTATATGAGCTATACAACTACAACAAACAAATTCCGTGTGCAGCGGGTTTTACAAAAGGGTGTTCCTTCTTTTTTATGAAATATTTTAACTGTTTCTCAGACAAACAATACCGCTGTTGTTATTGTAGTGTCATAAAAGATTCACCAAGATGTTTTGGAGAACATGGTGCGTATTGTTAGCCATGTTTTATTAAAAGGTCGGTGCAATTATGATTATGTTAACCCGCTTGTATTGGCAGCGGTGGAAGTAGGTATACTTTGGAAAAAATTTCTGCTGGAGATCAGTACGCTTCTTAAAGCTAGCAGCTTTATTTACGGTTGTTAACTTCTTCTCTCTTTGAATATATGATTTTTATCCAAAATATGCTCTTCTTTTCAAAAGTTTGACTGATTTCAAGGATTCCAAAAACAAGAAAAAACATTAACTTCGGTTGCACCGAGGCTATTACACCCTTCACATATGCAACTTGATTTTGATCGCCTTGCTTGTATGGAAGCTTTATGATATAATAATAAATAAAATTGCATATAAGTTAAAATCAGATCTGAACAATCTGTTGGAAGATTATCCATACAAGCATTTGATTTGGATGTACGTGGCTAACTCATCATGTCGATTATGTGTATAAAAGATTTTTCAATAAGAACGCTACAAAAATTTATTTTAAATAAATCAAAAACGGATCAGGATAGCCTCAACGGGTACGCTTGCAGAAGCCCAGACGCTGAACCCAATCTTCGACGCTTTTCAAGCATAATTCGGCCGATACTGCCGCATTTTAACGTTCGATATGGTCATTGGCTTGTTGGCATAGACCATAGCCGTCACGTAGCCCCCAAAGGAAATAGTCTAACGGCGTCAAGTCGCACGACCGATGCGGTCAATTGACTGAGCCATTTCGTAAGATAGCACGTTCACCAAACTTTGTTTTCAATAAATCGATTGTGACATTCGCTGTGCTGCTTGTGGCGCCGTCATGTTGGACGATTTATTGTCTATGTCCATATCATAGAATTCGGACCAAAAATATTCGGTTATCATTGAGCGGTAGGGACTTCCATTCAGAGTAACACGCCGGTCTTGATCATCTGGGAAGAAGTACCTGCACCAAAACGTGTGGATTGCTGCCTGACCAGTAACGCTTTTCTCGCTTATTGAAAAAACCATTTAATCATAAATGAGCCTCATCGTTGAAGATGATTTTTCGATTACAATCCAGATAATTTTCAAGTTGTTGCTCAGCCCAATTCACGGACATACGACGATTCTAGTGGTCAAGTGGGTTCAGTTCTTGCGTGAGTTTGATCTTGAAAGAATATGGGCCAAGATCTTTTCGCAAAATTCGTCACAATGACTTCACAGAGATGCCCAAGACTTGAGAACGACGTTTGAGAGACTGATTTGAGTCTTTCTCAATTGATGCGCTAGCGACAGCAATATTATCGACACTACGGACACTTCTTTGTCTCACTGACAAATGAGCATTTTGTACTATACCTGTGGATTCAAATTTTTCCACTAAATTGAGTTTGCAAACGTTTACTGAAATCAAACTAACCAAGCTTGGACAAGAACGAATTAAAGAGTCTGACCATATACTTTACTCTGCTATTAAGAAACCCTTTAAATAAACACAACTATACCGTAAAAAGCCCACATGAATCCAAATATAAGTATTTACTCACATTTGCAACATGTGAAGG
>NW_024394314.1:0-4884 GCF_016617805.1 Bactrocera tryoni
AAATAATACGAGAGCCAATATTTGCAGAAAGTTCCGAAAAAATCACAAAAGGCGTAAGAGCCAAGGACTAAAATATTAATAATTAATAAAAGTATTATTTGAGGCAATAAAAAGACGACAACATAGTTGTGAAAAAAGTAAAAAAAAATTTAAAACATTATTAAAAAATTTCAGAAATCAGCTACATATTAAGTTCGATTGGAGATTTTTAAGGTATTTGTATCACATGAACCGTTATGAGAAATCACTAAAGCTATTAAAGATATTTTCAAGAGATTTTTGGTTTTAATATTTACGAGTAACCTTTTTACAAAAGTCCCCTTTTAACAGAATTTCTGTCCATTAACTTAGCTATCATTCACTATTCTCTCCATCTTTTTTTTTGCCTAATCCACTGAATTTACGCATATTTCTGTTACGATTTAGAGAATGGTTGTGTAATTAACGAAACTTGGCTCAGCGTAATGTACAAAAATACCTACAGGCACCTTGATAAATATAAAATAAAATTTGATAGCGCTGAAGTTCCATCTATGCAATATGCATTGACGCCCTTTTAAGATCCGGCTTTCTCTTCAAAAGCCAGCATTAATATTTACCATATTATCATATCATATCATATCATCTTATTCGCATATCCAGAAACCTTTCCATATAACCGTTTAAGCTGATATCAGTTCATCTTATTATGTTTACAAATTGTTGCGTATACGCCTTGTCAAACTTAAAGCTTGAAATTACTATATTCAAGCATTTGCTTAAAAAATTTTCATATATAAAACACAAAAGATAAAGTCGAATATTCTCAGTTAGCTTTATGCAAATAAACAAACAACAACAACAATATTGACTACATACAAAAGTTAAAAATAATAAACATTTGAAAACTATACGATAAATAGCACAAAACTGACTCAGCATTTTTGTTCAACAAGTAAATTTTCTGTTATACAGAATACAAATTGGTATACCAAACAATAGATCATGCAAGTGCGTTTGCTTTAAATGTAGCTATGTTACTATGCTTGCTTATTGTAATGCGACAATTTTTAAAAAAACTTGGAAAGAATTTATTGCGGCAAAGGAAATACAAACAGAAAGTAAACCAGAAGGAACATGAGTGGGAGAAAACTGAAATCGCGAAGAGAAAATTGTAAGATAACAAAATAAGCGTTCAAGATACGGTTACAGTTATAAGAAAAGGCAATAGTAAAAAAAAAAAAAAACAATTTTATTTTCGGAGAATGAAGCGTTTTGTTTGCTTGATAGACACACAGGCTTACAATCTAGCTTAAAAACATATGCATAGAGGAGTATACATTCATACTTGTATATACATGAGTGCTTGTCTCCAATGAATTGGATAAATATTATATACCTTCATATCCTATACATGATATACATATGTACATATATATTTGAAGTGTTTTGAACTCTGAAGTTGAAGTTGGCGACTAGTCTCAGAGCTACTGTTGGCATTTCTTGACCATTTGCTATTTATAAGGCTAGTGGCGGTATTAGCGCTAAAATATTGTTGTTGCCTTTTTCGGCAAAAATCTTAAAACAACAAATGTAATGCGGAGTTGTCTGTCTGTGCATCCGTCCGCTCGTGCAACCTCGTACTTGAGTAAAAATTGAGATATTTTGATAAAACTTAGTACACATGTTCCTTGGCGAAAGGTGAAGTACGAGTTCATAGATGAGCGTAATCGGATAAAATGCCATAATTAGGAACTAAATTAAGAGACAAAACTCTAATCTAACAGAGGGGATCACAATAGCAAAAGGCAATTGTGGGCACAACATTTTGAAAAAGTGGGCATGCCCAGCCTCTCATAAGTTTAATGTATATGTCTCCCAAAAGACCAAAAGACTAAAACCACAACGCCCTAATTTGCCTCGTACAATATTATAAGAACTATACGGACAGTGTAAAAATTTATGAAATTGGCTGATAGTCCCGCGGGCTATCCATATAACGTTACTGTGAAAAACTACAAAAAGCGCAATAAATCAATAACTAAATGCGGCAGAGACATTAAATTCTACCACCGAGATGGTATGAAAGGCATTTAATGGATCCGGGGCCAAATTGGAAGATGGGTGTGACCCACTTTTAGATGAAATCACATATCTCGAGATCCGCTCCGACCGATTTCAACAACATTTTGACTTCTGACATTCTATTTGTTACAGTGTGAAAATGGGCATATTTTCTGTAAAACACAATTTTACATTCCATTGGAAATTTTAACTTTCTAATATACAAACCGAGAATGAATTAATATATCAAAATAAAACTTTGGGCGAATATGACATTTGATATGTGCTTCTTTATGATGAAAAATTGCCCGAATACTGCCAAATCTGCTTAAGCCCCTAGGTAATGAATATGTGGACCCATTGCTTAGAGTTGACTTTTTACCGAAAATATCGAACAATTTGTGAGATATATACTTAGTTAAAATGCAGAGATAATCTTTTCCTTATAGGGCTTTGTCTGTGTGGTACAAATGGGTTTAATCGGGTCATTACTTCCCTTAATCTCCATATACTTAATATAAAGATTTTCGATCTACCGGGTGACTTTATATCGGCCAATATGTCAGTTATTGTAATAAAACTCATTTGCTTACCACCAAGCACATTTCTTCTTAGAATTAAAAAAAATTCGACAAAATCTTCCCCTAGACCCCCTATTTGCAAGCTGCAAGAGTATAAAATGTTCGGTTACACCCGAAGAATTCGGATTTTTAGTGTGCACTGTATTGAATTTTGCCTTTGGTAATGTTACTGTTAAGCCGTTTTGCTTTTGTAAACACTAATTTTATGATTAAAAGAACTAGTAATTGCAGAAATCAAATGACAGTTTTCTAATTATTCCCAGGAAAGAAAATTTTTTTTTGGAGATAACTAGAACTGCATAAAAAAAAAGCCCAATTGTGATGAAAAACCAAAAATCATTTCCAAAAGCCAGGAAATTGGTGTATTCGTATCATTAAAATTTTGTAGAAAATAACAAAAATCACAAAGTGCTCATTACATTAAACGCTCAATTAAGTGCGTTGACTTATACACAAAGTATTTTTTCTCAAAACAGCAACAAATGGGTATTATAGATGTCGTATTTCGCTTGCGATTTTTGCATAAAAAGTTTTTGATACCAAAAATAAAATAATCTTCTCGCTTTTTATTTATTTGCAGGTACTCGCAGGAGAAATTGTTACCAGCTGCTCATTTCATGCAAAGTGAAATCAACTAATGAATGCAGCGTCGAAGTGACACACAAAAGCCGGGCGATTCGGGGGAACTGTGAGCGTTTGGTAATTTTAATTGCTTCCACTTGCTGAGTGCTGTGCGAACTCATATGATAAATATATATTTCAGTTTTGCTTGCAAATTATAGACAGCGCGCAATTTGTGAGGCATTAAATTAGTTCAGTGCTCTCAAAACAATAACAATAACAAATAAAATGTTTATAAAAAACTGGCATTAATAAAACAAATTGAATTAATTCTTTGTAAACAGACATGTGTGGTAAAAGGTAAAAATATGATAAGCAAAATTAATCAAATAATGAAACAATTTCTGAAATATATAATTAATAGTGACATGGAACACTAAGATTGATCTTTTGAGGATTTGTGGCATAGGTCATTCATATTGATTTTTTACATAGAAAATTTAATTATTCAGCATAGGATGAGCCACACATTTCTTAAAGTAATAAAAATTTTAGAAATAAACATACATACATAAACATATAATATTAGCATATTTTTACATATCTGGCACGCTAACGTTTTCCTTCATTAATTTATCTTCTTCTTTTTACTATTTAACACTTTCGGCTCACGAAGCAAGTTTGTCCTCATCGTCTTTCATCATTCATTCCTAATTCATTCACTTTTACAGCTATTTGCTGTTCTACTCAACACTTTTCAGCTCATTTATCTTTCACTCAACAAGCAAGGAGACTTTAAAATTTTCGAAAAAATGTGGGCTTGAAATATAGTCTAACTGCAAAGTAAATGTATTTTTTCAATTCAGTTCCATTTGTATGTTAAATGCCAAATTTTTATCAAGATTTTCACAGCCAATTCGAGTATCACAAAATCAAGTTATAATCCCTTCGCTTACCACATAAAAGCAATTTATTTCATTTTATTTCATATTTTCATTTGTGCAAGTACTTTCACGACATCCTGTATCATAAAAAGTTTGGTAGCTGAAAATATATGAATTTACCTGGGTCTGTGTAATTGTTGCATTTTAAGTGAAGAAAAATTTTCAAGAACTTTGTCAATAATCCATTGGGGGCAATCTTCGTAAATGCGAAAAGTTTTAACAGTTAGATTTTAGGACCAAACAACAACAGATTTTTGATAATGAGGCCAGGATGTTGCCATATTTTATGACAATAAATTGCTGACATAAAAGTTAACTGTATATGGATCAACGACTAATTTTCAAATTATTGTTAGTTTTTGCTTGGATGCGACTTTGGATATGTTTCAGTTTAAACCTTTTCTTTAATTTATCATTAGAGCACAATAAATACATTTTTTTCATAAAATATTAGCTTAGCTCAACTTATTATTCCAGTATTATTTGTTTTATTGTGGACTGATGTTAATTTTTCGCTTTGGCGAGCAACGAGAATACTTATCCCGTTTGTAACTATTCAATAACCAATACTCTTCCTAAGAATCTTTACCTTTTAAGGTTAAGAAAAATAAATAAGTATCCTCTATATTCGTTGAAAATAATGAATGAGCTTGCGTAAGAAAAACACAAGAAATTCTGGCGATATAAAAAATATTGCGGATATACACTTATAATAATATAATAAGTTAATTATAAGTTATTAGGGCCTAGGCGGA
>NW_024394315.1:0-2099 GCF_016617805.1 Bactrocera tryoni
TTTGACATCGTGGCGGGGGCAGCTCTCATAAGCGCACTCCAAGCGCTCTTAGGAAGCATCTTTGGTCACATCGGCCTTCCCTTCCGTCCGAGCGTGGGCGCAAATCAGCGATATGTTGAAGAACCTTGCTTTGATGTGGATTGTGGCTAGACGTTCATTCACCGGAGTGAATGATAGTACTCGGCGACGGAGTCTCTCTCCCACCACAAATCCGACACCAAACTTGCGCTCCTTTATATGGCCACTGTAGTAAATGTCACAAGGACCTATTCGCCTCTGTCCTTGTCGCGTTCATCGCATTTCTTGGACGGCGGTGATGTCAGCCTTTATTTTGCGAGGACATCAACCAGCTGGGCAGCGGCGCCTTCCCAATTAAGGGTCCGGACATTCCAGGTGCATGCCCTCAAATGGTCGTCATCAAAAGGGGGGTCTCTCATCCGAGGCTGTGTTTTCTTTGTCATTGGTACTGATTTTTACGTGGCGGGTCCCAAACCCAGCGCACAACCCTATGTAGGGGATGTTTCGCCTTCTCACTTTAGCTCTCCTTCGAACCGATGTTCTTGGGCTACCCAGAGGATAGTTGGTCAAAGACCGGAAGTAGTGAGCTGCTTGAGCCATGTGTAAAAGAATCTTTTCTGGCCACTCCCAAATGAATGGCGATCAGAGAACTTTCCTCACTTGCGTGAACTTCTATGTACACATGACTCCGTCCTCCTTTTTCGTTAGCATCTGTCAAATGACGATAAAACCGTAAGCGCCAACACAATGTCTTGCCATTCCACCTTTTGGGTGTTGTCAGGCATTTTTTCTTACACTTTTTATCTTACTATACGGCAATTTTGTTTATGTACGCTATATTTAAATATTTGTTGATGTGTTTGTCACGGTTCTGTCACCATGGTGCTTCAGTTTAGCAGAAGCCAACTCTTTCCAAATTTAATACATATTGTTTTGTCTACTTTTCACCTAACCATTATAAGTTTTGCCGTTGTCCATTCGGTCCTTATCTTGATGATTTCTATTTATTGTTCTTTTTGTCACTGTATGCCTTTTGTCACTTTTGATTTGGAGTTGCATTCATTGTCCATTGTCAACTGTTCCACAGCTATATCCTAACCTAAAATGTTCATTTCGTGTCAATTTAATTGAGGTTTCCTTTGCTCATTTTTTGGTAACGTGATTATAGTATGTATTATCTTGATTGCCCAAACTGAATAATGTAGTTTCCTTAGGCAATGACATCAAAGAAGTGATGACAAATGCCGATATAGCTGTTCTGTTTGGTCACACAAATTCAACTAACACCATGATTAATAATATAGAAATAATTATTCATATATCTGTCTAAGTAACTTGAAAATGAAACAACAGAAATCAAGTTGAATACAACAAAATAAACCATATGATAGAAATAAAAGAATTCATGACTGTTTAAACGGTAAGCTGAATAGAATGATCCAGCTTACAGTTCTTAAGAATAACAATTGGTTTATTTACTACTATGCAAAGTAAAGTCAAGTAAAGTTTGTATCCCTTGAAACAACCTGCTTTCAGAAGGCCACTTCAGTCATATGAAAAAACATATACTGTTTAAAATGTTTGTATAGATTTCTCTAAGGCGCCTGATTTCGTAGTTAACTTTGTAGTATTGAAGATATATGTAACAAAGTCCTACTATCAAATAATCAATTCATAATCCTAATTAATATTAAAAATAAAAACTAAAACCTCTGTTTCAAAACTGGTACATATTTTTTTACTTATTTATTATTATAAACATAAAAATAATAAGTTGAAGTTTAATTAGAAATACGAAAAGCCTTTTTCGACTACCCAATATAATGAACGAAAAGAAATTATGTACATTTCATTATTTTTATACTCTCGCAACAATGTTGCTAAGGAGAGTATAATAGTTTTGTTCACATAACGGTTGTTTGTAAGTCCTAAAACTAAAAGAGTCAGATATAGGGTTATATATACCAAAGTGATCAGGGTGACGAGTAGAGTTGAAATCCGGATGTCTGTCTGTCCGTCCGTCCGTCCGTGCAAGCTGTAACTTGAGTAAAAATTGAGATGTCTTGATGAAACTTGGTACA
>NW_024394316.1:0-3759 GCF_016617805.1 Bactrocera tryoni
GTGAGTTATCTTAATATAATTTAGAGAGCGTGTTTTACTAATATATAGTCTTCTGTCCACTATATAGTCCACTGTTTCGACATTTACTTCTACTTCTGTTGTGTTCCAGTGGATCCTTGTTTTGTTAGCGATCAGTAAATGACACAGAAACTACTTCGTATTGCATTTACATACTTGTAGCTTGGTGTTGCGGTCTTATTATTTCTGTTGCTTTCCGGAGTGGGCAAATGTGTGCGTTAAACCAAGTATTGATGGTCGCCAATCGAATTAGAAGAGTCTCAAGATATAGCCTTTGATTTTACTGAGCGATTTGCTTTCTAAAAACAAAAATCGACACACTTCAATGTATCAACAGCATTTGCTGCAACAAACGTTAGTGTTTCAACAATTCTTCAAATTTCCGTTTAATACATTTTCCTTAAACTGTTATACTAATGCATAAAGCAAAATGCACTATATTTCGAATTCATTACCGAATAGCTGTGTATGTTTGATAGCTGCAAAACAATATGAGGCTACTTATTGAACAATAAGTCTTACTGCATTTAATAAGAAAATTTATTTCTTTGAAATTTCATTTCAATCTGTCAATTTGTTCTTTGTTTATAAACCATTTAATGTTGCCGTGTCATAGTATTTTGATACTCTCGCAACAAAGTTGCTAAGAAGAGTATTATAGTTTTGTTCACATAACGGTTGTTTGTAAGTCCTAAAAGTAAAAGAGTCAGATATAGGGTTATATATACCAAAGTGATCAGGGTGACGAGTAGAGTCGAAATCCGGATGTCTGTCTGTCCGTCCGTCTGTCCGTCCGTCTGTCCGTCCGTCCGTGCAAGCTGTAACTTGAGTAAAAATTGAGATATCATGATGAAACTTGGTATTTCTTGGCTCCATAAGAAGGTTAAGTTCGAAGATGGGCAAAATCGGCCAACTGCCACGCCCACAAAATGACGAAAACCGAAAACCTATAAAGTGTCATAACTAAGCCACAAATAAAGATATTAAAGTGAAATTTGGCACAAAGGATCGCATTAGGGATGTACATATTTGGACGTAATTTTTTTGGAAAAGTGGACGTGGCCCCGCCCCCTACTAAGTTTTTTGTACATATCTCGGAAACTATTATAGCTATGTCAACCAAGCTCTATAGAGTCGTTTCCTTCAGGCATTTCCATATACAGTTCAAAAATGGAAGAAATCGGATAATAACCACGCCCACCTCCCATACAAAGGTTATATTGAAAATCACTAAAAGTGCGTTAACCGAATAACAAAAAACGTCAGAAACACTAAATTTTACGGAAGAAATGGCAGAAGGAAGCTGCACCCAGGTTTTTTTTTTTAATTGAAATTGGGCGTGGCGTCGCCCACTTATGGACCAAAAACCATATCTCAGGAACTACTAATCTAATTAATTTTACAGCAAAATAAAAAATATGTAAATGATGGATAATGAAATCTCGATTATCACTTTATCATGTGAGAGTATAAAATGTTCGGTGACACCTGAACTTAGCCCTTCCTTACTTGTTTACAATGGAAACAATTGAATATCGTGCAGTGATAAAATTCTAATTTTTGGAAGGTGTATCACCAAATCAAATTCACGAGCGAATGTTAAAAGTGTATAATGGTTGTTCACCAATAATTAGAACAGTGGAAAGATGGATGGGATGTACAAGCCTTGAAGACGATTCACGTGAAGCGCATTAACACCGGAAATCATAGTCAAAATACAGTTTTGGAAGATCGTCGATTGACTGAGAGAGATTTAGTATAGGCTCTACATATCTCATTAGCAGTGTGAGCCATATTTTGTTTTATTGTCGCATTCGCTAACAATGGAACAAAAACACGTTTTTAGAAAAGTTATGGCATCAGTTTTTTGGGATGCGAGAGGAATTTTGCTTGTAGATTACTTATAAACTGGCAAAACAATTAATTTTGAATATTATTGCACCCCTTTGGACTAGTTGGAGGAAAAAATTCGTGAAAAAAGACCCGGTTTGCAGCAGAAAAAAATCTTTTTCATCAGGACAATGCACCGTGTCACAAGAGCATTTTGAAATGGCTAAAAGCCTTGAACTAAAGTTCGAATTGTTGGAGTATCCACCATATTCAACAGGTTTGGCCCCCAGCGTGTTCCATTTGTTTCCATAACTAAAAAAATGTATGCGTGCCAAACGGTTTTCATCAAATGAAGAGGTCATAGCGGCTATTGAAGCGTATTTTGCCGACCTTCTTCAGGTATGGGATCCATAGATTGTAGGATCGTTGGAGCAAGTGTAATAATGTTCAGAGAGATTATACTGAATAATAAATGTATTTTGAATCATAAAATTGTGTTTTTTTTATAAAATGACAAAACTTATTGAAGAACCTGGTATATGTACTTTTCAACTGAATAAGTGCTGTAAACCAAATAACTTAAAAGGAGCTGTACATTAAGTCTCTTTCTCCTGTAGAAAGGTGCTTTCGCAAATAAAATTAATATGCACTTAAAATGTTGTTATAATATATTCAGATTTAGTTACTGGTTTTTAAATTTTTTTGCATTTGTATATACCAAATATACAGAAAAGTTAATTCACTAGCCAGCAAAATCAAACTGTTTCAAAAACATGGAAAAATATTCGGTATAATACATATTGGTTCGAAGCAAATAGGTGAAACTCACCTGAATCTTACCGAATACTCAAGTATAATCATATCACTCTAGACAAGAAGAAATTTAAGCTTATAAAAGTGCAGAGATATTATTGGCTGACTTGTATTGTTGTATGATAACACCATAGTTATTTGAGCTGCAATCAGGTTAATGAACATATCTTTGGTAACAATATTTAATACGCACAATCACTTGGACAATTTGAATGACCTATGCAATGTTTCACCTATCTAACATTATTTTAGTTAAAAGTTATAGATGTAGTATGAAATATTGAAATGAAGATCATTGAAACGATCTTTATAATAGATTAGTTAATTATCATAAAGCTTATTAACTTACTTAACATATCCTTAACAAAAGCGATCGACACAATTAAACAAAAGTAGGCAACACTTCCGACACCCAAACGAAAAGTTTATCTTTAGTATTGGCAACATTTTCATTAAACTAAAGACTTATTCAAATGTGAAGTTACCAAACTGCAATATTTTTTAAAGTATTTGAAAGGGCTTGGTGAATTTGCTAGCCAATATGCACATGTATATCTAAACCACTTCCAATCTTAGAGTAATTTCCACAGTACACGAAGTTGATTACGAAGTTGATTAGTTTTAGACGATAGTTTCCTCCTTTCCAGTGAGACGAAAAAGTGCCTGCCGAGAATATTGCTACCGCTAGCCCATCAATGGAGGAAACCCCAAATCAGTCCCACGCACGTCGTCCTCAAGAGTTGTGCAACTGTGTGACGTCATTGTGGCAAATTTTACGAAAAGATCTCGGCCTACATCCTTGTAAGATCAAATTGACACAAGAACTGAAGCCGCTTGATCGCCAGACTCGTCGTATATTCGTGAATTGGGCTGGGAAACGACTTGAAAATGATCCGGATTTTCATCGAAAAATCATCTTCAGCGATTACACTCATTCCTGGCTGAATGACCTCGTCCGCAAGCTTAATTTGCGTTATTGGTCAGACAATCTACACGTATTCTATAAGTTACCTTTGCATCCCGAGTTTGGTGCGGTTTATGGGCCGGCCGCGATCTTGAATCAAACTTATTCCGTCATGATCAAGACCGGCACGTTAC
>NW_024394317.1:0-3387 GCF_016617805.1 Bactrocera tryoni
ATGTATATGAGCTTTAAAAATCTGTAAAAGTGTAGTAAGTTTGTTAATAATAAAGTTTAAACTTTAAAGATAAAAATGCAAGAATTGATCGGAATATTTTGGTGACATTTATTTATTAATAAGAAAACTAAATCTTAAAACAGGTTGTCAAAAATTTGTTATACTGTTTTTGATAGAAAATTTTCAGAGCTTATGAAATAAATTGGGAATATGAGTAAATATGTTATTAAGTTTTGATCAATATGCTGAATCGCAGAGAAATTTTCGTAATGTTTGTAAAATGCAAAATAATGCAAGATATTCATATTCATAAGCTGATTATATTAAAGGAAACTTTTTTCGAACAAAAAAATCGAAAATAACTAAAATTCAACTCTAAAGAAACCTTACAATTGAAAAGTAAAATTTTTATTAAAACAGCTTTACTTTATGTAAAATCTGTATATTATTTCTTCAGAACGGATGTTTATAAATATTTAAAAAAATCGTTGTTGTTATACTTTCAACAATAAAGATTACAACCAATTTGTGTTAAATGTTCACACATGCAATAATTGAACAAAACGCAACCAATTTAAGCAAATTCATTAGTTGTCAGCGCCTCACGTAGCCAACCCGCGCAAAGTACACGCGCCGAAAGGCCTAAAAACATGCCGCTATTGTCTGTTGAGCAGTCGAAGGCGTAAACAGCGTCAAAACCAGATTTTTGGGCATATGCCTTTATTATTGTTTTGTCTTACCGCTTATACCACACTTAAATATTCCTGTTAGCGCAAAAGTCAAAAGCGTGCCGCTGCACTTTGCGACGACGCGAAAAAACAAAAAACCAGCCCAAATGTGTTAATTTATTTATAAGTGAATTAAGAAAATAAAATGAAAGAAAAAAGGGAAACTTGAAATCGCGGCGTGAAGGTAGGCAATGAAATTAAAAGAGAGTTAAAGAAAAATAAAACTAAAAGCAAAAGTTGATGTGAACATAAATTTATAAATAAGATTATATGGAAATATGTACACAATATTTATATAAGACTTGGTTTCAAGCCTTCTCGGCGTTTGTGCTGAAACTGCTTTTTAAATGCATTACACTGGATCAGCGATGCACTTGACCGATTCCATAAAATTTCAATGCCAATCGTTAACAAGGAAACCAGCACCTACTGTTGTATATATGAACATATGTATATTTATATTTGCTTTTAATCGATATCCATTAGTTTTTTACATATATTTTTATATAACATCGCTGTAACCGCTAATTAAAGCGTCCTAACTGATTATAATGAATATTTATGCATTTTGTTTTATGCGCTTGTTATTGTGTTATTTCTTCTCTTCAAAAAGCTGCGGAGAAACTAGTTGTGGTGAAAGTCTGCTGTCAGTTACGTTCAATACAATTTTCAATATTGACAACACGGATCAGTTTAGCTTGCACAAAGAAGCTGCAAATATGCTGCGAAATAAATTGGAAGGAAGAAGTATGTAAACGTGGATATATAGGAAATTTCATGACTTGGTTATCAGCAAAAAAATTTTATTTTAATAATTTCACTGAAGTAATACTTTTAGCATTTTGAAATTCGTTAATAAAATTCTTATTTTTCTTTTTTACTGGCGCAGCCAGCGCTAACGTGGTTATTCGTTATACCAAGTGGTGCCAGGTGGTCTTCAATAATATTAGTTTGGAAAAAGTAGTGCAATAGTTAATTTACCTAATAATTTTGATTGAAACAGAATACTTAAACAAACAGAAGAATTCTTTCAGCTTTAAGTGCTTTTAAACATGTTTAGCTTATTGCCCATTAAGCGACATATCCTTTAATTCAAAATAATATAAATTTTAAGTAAATTTCAAACTTCAGCAAAAGACGTTATCAACTACAAGTAGATGATTCCTTAAGATATTTGAAATTCATTCACATGTTGCAATAGCATTTTATATTTTTAATTAATTTGATCATCATAGGAATTCAAATTATATTAAATATATTAAAACAGGTGGGAACACTCCCGCAAAAATATTATATCTATTATATGATTATAATAACTTGATTATTCCATCAATTTTATTAATTTTATATTTTCAAACAGGTCGCAACTTTCCTTAAAAAATATTATAAAATATAAGCTTTTTCAAAATCAATTTCATTTTTTTTTTTTTGTTTTTTAAATATTGTTTATAAAATTTTAACAGCCAAAATATATTACTACGGTTTTTAAGACGTCACATTAAAATCATAATTTCACAAAAAATTAATTAAATTAAATAAATTATTTTTAATTGGTAAGACCTTGCACCCTCTAAAATGTTCATTTTCCCGTAAAGAATTTTGGCAATGAAACTTTGCTATAAACAAGAAAAAGACTACGAAGAGAGAAACAAGTTCTCATACAAAACAAGAAATAAATACAACAGAAGCTTAAATGCATTGATGTTGATCATGAAAATCTAGATAACATGTAATACTGATAAATGTCGCTGGAACTAACAGTGGACTTCAATGGACTGACAATTCACGGTTGAATGTCGCTGCAACTAACAGTGGAACTCAATGAATTGACAATTCACAGTTCCCGTGATGAGTCGGCAAATAGAAGAGAAGTGAATATGATGGCACAAAAGATCGATAAAAGCAAAAAAAGAGAAACAACAAATTACAAAAACCAAATTGTATGCGATAGATTACATATTATTGCTACAAACATAAATATATACACATTGAAGAACAATTGTATATAAGTACAGCAGCATAACAACACAAATCGCTTGCAGCAAGTGGCAGTAACATTGATGATGGCCAACGTGCATTTACTATGCAAATTGGATGCACCGCTTTCAAGGCACACATACACACACATGAATATACAGCCTGTAATAATACTGTTTGTAATTATGTTCGTTGCGCTTCGCCTGATTAAAATAATGGTTTCATTTGCGCCGATTTGAATTGAGAGCAACAACAGCAATCTACACGCTGATGGTGATTTATAGCACATAGTTTATACACACACACACAAATACAAATCAGCACTCTTTTATGCACTTGTTGTCTGCTTTTGGTGGGCATCTCGTCTGCATGCGGCTGCACCTTTGTTTGCAGCCAACCGCTATGGCAATTAGTGAAGCATGTCAGTGGCTAGTTTTGGTTAAAAATGTCAAGTTCGGGTTTTCACTATGAAACGCAATAAGCAAATATAAAGAAATCACGCTGCAAAAAAAGCAGATACAAAACGTCAAAAAACACTCCCACATGGGAAGTGCGAGGCAACCGAGAGTTTATTTCTACGGCCATTATGAGCTTTTGAGTGGATTTATGCAGATGGAATATGTATTTCTGCACAAATTCCCAACGTACACACAATCAGATGTAGCTGACTTAGATTTAGTGG
>NW_024394318.1:0-1918 GCF_016617805.1 Bactrocera tryoni
ATCGGCTTACCATAGCATATAGCTTCCATGTAAACTGAACACATAGTTACTAAAAGAAATGCACCTGTGCAGGGTATGTTAGCTTCGGTGCAGCCGAATTTAACGTTTTTTTCTTGTTTTTAATAATTTTAAATTGAGCTAAAGGTTTCTTTAAGGCGTTATATCTACTTGTGAATTTCAAATAATTGTTATTTTTTGCATATACTTATATATAATGTTCATATACTTGTGAATATTATCCAAAAAATTCCTGTTGAACCGGGAAATAGTTTCGCAAATATGAGCATGTTTCAAAAATTTTTTAACTCAAGGTCATCATGAGACGAAGTTTCTCCGAAAGGGCTGAACATATTATCTTAAAACTTTCGGAATATAATAATGTATTTCTCACGTAATTAACGAAAAATTAATATTTTGGATTTTCTTATTACTTCGATTATAACGTATTTGCATCTACAGTAATAACAAATATATTATTTCTAACATGCAAGTAGATAAACCACTTTAGGTCAGAAAAGTTGTATTATGCTATCCAGTGGTAAAATTTAGGGCTTCTAATTCTTTATTAACTATAGTACTTTCCATTTCCCACTTACTACGTAAATGTTGATGAAGAATAAGCCAAAAATACTGTTGTGTCTTTTGCTCCCATCACAACTGAGTAAGACGTGTTTTAAAATTTACATCTCAGATCGACTCTCTGATAAAGGTTCCGACGATTCCGTATTGTAAAATACTATAAATACTACTATAAATACTAAACTACATACGTCATATACCCTGTTCAGGGTTTAAGAAAAAATTCAAAAGAATTGAAACTTTATAGATCGTTCTTTATTTTTACGACAAACTGCGAACTGAGGGTTGACTTTACCACTTTAAAGAAACTAGCAGCCACTCAAAACCTTAACACCAAAAGTAAAAGGAAACAATTTGAACTATTAACAAGTTAACACTTCACCTAATAAGGACTAATTAGAGGACTGAACCTCTTTTGCTAAGACCGCTGTTCCACAAAATTAAAAATTCTACGGGAATTTACTGAAATCCATTTTATTTTAAGGTACTTAACCGTTAGAGGTCGGATATTTGTTTACTTAAGTGTCACGATTCACAATTGAGCACATATTCGTACATGTCGAAAAGTCTTACACCGCAACATGTTTCACCACAAAAGCTACAAGGTATAGGTAAGCCGAACCCCTGATGGAACTATTCCATTCTTACCTTACGCTCTGTAAATTTGCAATTACTAATGCTAATCCAATTAGCAGTGTGTTGACATTTTGTTTGGTTTTTGAAAATATATATTTTACTTCTTAGCATCTGCATAATCTTCTTACAATGCCGTCACTATCGCCACTTTATTCATTTACTCATACTAGTATGAATATCTGCAATTTGTACCCTCATTGTTTAGAAGAACGATTTCCTGTATACACCTATACTCTTATGGCAACCAGCATATGGTCCACCCCTAGTCACCTTTCATAGTACACATGTATGCTCTTGCTACTATACCGTTTTCAACATAAGCATAGTTGGCTTGAGAGCTCATTTTGCTGCTTTAGCATTTCGATTTCTGCTGGTTAACTATGTAGCGCACACGGAAACCTAAAAGAAGACACAAATATAAATATTAACCCTGCAGCAAAATGCACATGAAAATCTTTTTGAAAATCTTCTATTGACACCCATAATTTATACTTTGACTTATTTTATATTCTGTCAGAAACGCTATCCTCCAATACCAAAACATGCAAACGCTGACATATTGTGTTTAAGTTTACACAATAAGTTTACTTAAAAGTAGTTGCACGCAACACGACTTTGAAACGCTAAACTTTGCGAAATTTTACCATGCGTACAACACGTGCTCTCACATAATACCACTAAATGTCAGAACAACAATATTTTG
>NW_024394319.1:0-1747 GCF_016617805.1 Bactrocera tryoni
AACATCAAATATTTAAGTTAATTAGCTTATTCATCTTTACGAAGTTGACTTAAAGCCATAACGGCGGTGCATTTAAAGAATTCGGCAATCTTATATTCAGGTATAAATTCGATTTTCTTGTATATACACATTTAGCAGTCGATATTGAGTTGCCTGTAATCATTAGCTTCACACATTTAAGTTAATTAACCTTCTTCATCTTACCGAAGTTGACATAAAGCCATAACGGCAGTGCATCTGGAAAATCTCGACAATCTTTTGTTCAGATGTAAAGTCAGTTTTGTTGTATATACACACTTAGCAGTCGATATTGAGTTGCTTCAAATCATTAACATCAAATATTTAAGTTAATTAGCTTATTCATCTTACCGAAGTTGACTTAAAGCCATAACGGCATTGCATTTGGAAGAATTCGACAACCTTATATTTAGGTATAAAGTCGATTTTCTTGTATATACATATTTAGCAGTCGATATTGAGTTGCTTTAAATCATTAGTTTATCATATTTAAGTCAATTAACCTTCTTCATCTTACCGAAGTTGACATAAAGCCATAACGGCAGTGCATCTGGAAAATATCGACAATCTTTTGTTCAGATGTAAAAGTCAGTTTTGTTGTATATACACACTTAGCAGTCGATATTGAGTTGCTTCAAGTCATTAACATCAAATATTTAAGTTAATTAGCTTATTCATCTTTACGAAGTTGACTTAAAGCCATAACGGCGGTGCATTTGGAAGAATCCGACAATCTTATATTTAAGTATAAAGTCGATTTTCTTGTATATACACATTTAGCAGTCGATATTGAGTTGCCTTAAATCATAAGCTGCGCACATTTAAGTTAATTAACCTTAGCAGTGCATTTGGAAGAATTCGACAATTTTATATTCAGGCATATAGTCGATTTTCTTGTATATGCACACTTAGCAGTCGATATTGAGTTGCTTCAAATCATTAACATCAAATATTTAAGTTAATTAGCTTCATTCATCTTACCGAAGTTGACATAAAGCCATAACGGCAGTGCATTTGAAGAATTCGACAATCTTATATTCATGTACAGGGTCGATTTTCTTGTATATACACAGTTAGCAGTCGATATTGAGTTGCTTCAAATCATTAACATCAAATATTTAAGTTAATTAGCCTTATTCATCTTACCGAAGTTGACATAAAGCCATAACGGCAGTGCATTTGGAAGATTTCGACAATCTTATGTTCAGACATAAAGTCGATTTTCTTGTACATGCACAATTAGCAGTCGATATTGAGTTGCTTTAAATCATTAGTTTATCATATTTAAGTCAATTAAACTTCTTTATCTTGATGAAGTTGACATAAAGCCATAACGGCAGTGCATTTGGAAGAATTCGACAATCTTATATTCAGGTATGAAGACGATTTTCTTGATAATACACATTTAGCAGTAGAAATTGAGTTGCTTTAAATCATTAGTTTGACATATTTAAGTTAATTAGCCTTCTTCAACTTACCGAAGTTGACATAAAGCCATAACGGCAGGGCATCTGGAAAATCTCGAAAATCTTATGTTCAGGTGTAAAGTCGGTTTTGTTGTATATACACACTTAGCAGTCGATATTGAGTTGCCTAAAATCATTAGCTTCACACATTTAAGTTAATTAACCTTCTTCATCTTACCGAAGTTGATATAAAGCCATAACGGCAGTGCATTTGGAAGAATTCGAAAATCTTATTATCAGGTATAAAGTCGATTTTGTTGTAT
>NW_024394320.1:0-2487 GCF_016617805.1 Bactrocera tryoni
TGGAAGAATTTGACATTCTCATATTCAGGTATAAAGTCGATTTTCTTGTATATACACATTTAGCTGTCGATATTGAATTGCCTTTAATCATTAATTTAACATAATTAAGTTAGTTTACCTTCTTCATCTTACTGAAGTTGGCATAAAGCCATAGCGACAGTGCATTTGGAAGAATTCGACATTCTCATGTTCAGGTATAAAGCCGATTTTCTTGTGTATACACATTTAGCAGTCGATATTGAGTTGCCTTAAATCATTAATTTAACATAATTAAGTTAGTTTACCTTCTTCATATTACTGAAGTTGCCAGAAAGCCATAAGGGAGTGCACTTGGAAAAATTCGACATTCTTATATTCAGGTATAAATTCGATTTTCTTGTATATACACATTTAGCAGTCGATATTGAGTTGCTTTAAATCAATAATTTAACATATTTAAGTAAATTAACCTTATTCATCTTACTGAAGTTGACATAAAGCCACAACGGCAGTGCATTTGGAAGAATTCAACAATCTTATATTCACGTATAAAGCAGATTTTCTTGTATATTCACATTTAGCAGTCGATATTGAATTGCCTTAAATTATTAATTTAACATAATTATGTTAGTTTACCTTCTTCATCTTACTGAAATGGGCATAAAGCCATAACGACAGTGCCATTGGAAGAACTCGACAATCTTAAATTCAGGTGTAAAGTCAATTTTCTTGTATATACACATTTAGCAGTCGATATTGAGTTGCTTTTAATCATTAGTTGAACATATTTAAGTTAACTAACCTTCTTCATCTTACTGAAGTTGACATAAAGCCATAACGGCACTGCATTTGGAAGAATTCGACAATCTTATATTCAGGTATAAAGTAGATTTTCTTGTATATACAAACGTATTTAGCAGTCGAAACAGAGTTGCATTAAGTCATTAATTTAACATATTTAAATTAATTAATCTTCTTCACCTCACTGAAGTTGACATAAAGCCATAACGGCACTACACTTGGAAAGATTCGACAATCTTATATTCAGGTATAAAGTCGATTTTCTTGTATATACACATTTAGCAGTCGATACTGAGTTGCATTAAATCATAAAGTTAACATAGTTAAGTTAATTAACTTTCTTCATTTTACTGAAGTTGACATAAGGCCATAACGGCACTGCATTTGGAAGAATTTGACAATCTTATATTCAGGTATAAAGTCGATTTTCTTGTTTATATACATTAAGACATCGATATTGAGGTGCCTTAAATCATTAGTTTAACATATGCCACAACGGCAGCGCATTTGGAAGAATTTGACAATTCGATATTCAGGTATAAAGTCGATTTTCTTTTATGTACACATTAAGCAATCGATATTGGGTTGCTTCAAATCATTACTTTAACATATTTAGGATAATTAACTTTCTTCATCTTACTGAAGTTGACATAAAGCTATAACGGCACTACATTTAGAAGAATTTGACAATTTTATATTCAGGTGTAAAGTCGATTTTCTGCATATACACATTTAGCAGTCGATATTGAATTGCCTTAAATCATTAATTTAACATATTTAAGTGTAGCAGCCTTCTTCGTCATACTGAAGTTCACATAAAGCCATAACGGCAGTGCATTTGGGAGAATTCGACAATCTTATATTCAGGTATAAAGTCGATTTTCTTGTATATATATATTTAGCAGTCGATATCGAATTGCCTTAAATCATTAATTTAACATATTTAAGTTAATTAACTTTCTTCCTCTTACTGAAGTTGACATAAAGCCATAACGTCACTGCATTTGGAAGAATTTGACAATCTTATATGCAGGTATAAATTCGATTTTCTTGTATATACACATTTAGCAGTCGATACTGAGTTGCTCCAAATCATTACTTTAACATATTTAAGTTAATTAGCCTTCTTTATCTTACTGAAGTTGACATAAAGCCATAAAGGCAGTGCAGTTAAAAGCATTCGACAGTCTTATATACAGGTATAAAGTTGATATTCTTGTATATACACATTTAGCAGTCGATATTGAGTTGCTTTTAAACATTAGTTTACCATATTTAAATTAATTAATCTCCTTCATCTTACTGAAGTTGACACAAAGCCTTACTGGCAGTGCATTTGGAAGAATTCGATAATCATATATTCAGGTATAAAGTCGATTTTCGTGTATATATACATTTAGCGGTCGATATCGAATTGCCTTAAATCATTAATTTAACATATTTAAGTTAATTAACTTTCTTCATCTAACTGAAGTTGACATAAAGCCATAACGGCACTGCATTTGGAAGAATTCGACAATCTTTCATTCAGGTATAAAGTCGATTTTCTTGTATAAACACATTTAGCAGACGATAATGAGTTGCATTAAATCATTAATTTAACATATTTAAGTTAATTAACTTTCTTCATCTTACTGAAGTTGACATAAAGCCATAACGGCACTGTATTTGGAAGAATTCGACAATCTTATATTCAGGTATAAAGTC
>NW_024394321.1:0-3703 GCF_016617805.1 Bactrocera tryoni
TATTTATGCTAATTAGCCTTTTTGAAATTATTGGGGTTGTCGTATAGCCATAACGACAGTGTATTTGGAACAATCTAACAATCTTATATTAAGGTGTAGAATCGATTTTTTAGTACAAAAACATTAAGCAATCGATAAACAGTTGCGTAAAAATATGAACTTAAAATATTTCTTTTAATAAGCCGTTTTGATGTTTTTGGATTTGTCATAGAGTTGTCTTATAGCCATAACGACACTGTATTTGGAGCAATTTCACAATCTTCTATTAATGTGTAGAATCGATTTTTTAGTACATACACATCAAGCAATCGAGATCAAGTTGCGTAAAAATGTGAACTTTACATATTAATTCTAATTAGCCTTTTTGAAGTTATTGGAGTTGTCATAGAGTTGTCGTATAGCGACAGTGTAGCAATTTCACAATCTTATATTATAGTGTATAATCTATTTTTTGGTACATACACACTAAGCAATCGATATCAAGTTTCGTAAAAATATGAACTTTACATATTTATGCAAATTAGCCGCTTTGATGTTTTTGGAGTTGTCATAGAGTTGTCTTATAGCCATAACGACAGTGTATTTGGAGCAATTTCACAATCTTATATTAAGGTGTAGATTCGTTTTCTTGGTACATACATATTAAGCAGTCGATATCAAGTTGCGAAAAAAGATGAACTTTACATATTTATGCTAACTAGCCGTTTTGATGTTTTTGGAGTGTTCATAGAGTTGTCTTTATAGCCATAACGACAGTGTATTTGGTGCATTTTCACAATCTTATATTAATGTGTAGAATCGATTTTTTCGTACATACACATCAAGCAATCGATATCAAGTTGCGTAAAAATATAAACTTTACATATTTATGCTAATTAGCCTTTTTGATTCTATTGGAGTTGTCATAGAGTTGTCTTAAAGCCATAACGACAGTGTATTTGGAGCAATTTCACAATCTTATATTAATGTGTAGAATCGATTTTTTAGTACATACACATCAAGCAATCAATATCAAGTTGCGTAAATATATGAACTTTACATATTTCTGTTAATTAGCCGCTTTTATGTTTTTGGAGTTGTCATAGAGTTGTCTTATAGCCATAACGACAGTGTATTTGGTGTAATTTCACAATCTTATATTAATGTGTAGAATCGATTTTTTCGTACATACACATCAAGCAATCGATATCAAGTTGTGTAAAAATATGAACTTTACATATTTATGCTAATTAGCCTTTTTGATGCTATTGGAGTTGTCATAGAGTTGTCTTAAAGCCATAACGACAGTGTATTTGGAGCAATTTCACAATCTTATATTAATGTGTAGAATCGATTTTTTAGTACATACACATCAAGCAATCAATATCAAGTTGCGTAAATATATGAACTTTACATATTTCGGTTAATTAGCCGCTTTGATGTTTTTGGAGTTGTCATAGAGTTGTCTTATAGCCATAACGACAGTGTGTTTGGAGCAATTTCACAATCTTATATTAAGGTGTAGATTCGATTTTTTGGTACATACATATTAAGCAGTCGATATTAAGTTGCGAAAAAATATGAACTTTACATATTTATGCTAATTAGCCGTTTTGATGCTATTGAAGTTGTCATAGAGTTGTCGCATAGCCATAACGACAGTGTATTTGGAGCAATTTCACAATCTTATATTAATGGGTCGAATTAAGTTTTTGGTACATACACATCAAGCAATCGATATCAAGTCGCGTAAAGATATGATCTTTACATATTTATGCTAACAAGCCGTGCTGATGTTATTGGAGTTGTCATAGAGTTGTCGCATAGCCATAACGACAGTGTATTTGGAACAATCTATGAATCTTATATTAAGGTGTAGAATCGATTTCTTGGTACATACATATTAAGCTGTCGATATTAAGTTGCGAAAAAATATGAACTTTACATATTTATGCTAATTAGCCTTTTTTAAGTTATTGGAGTTGTCATAGAGTTGTCGTATAGCGACAGTGCATTTGAAGCAATTTCACAATCTTATATTAAAGTGTATAATCTATTTTTTAGTACATACACACTAAGCAATCGATATCAAGTTGCGTAAAAATATGAATTTTACATATTTATGCTAATATGCCGTTTTGATGCTATTGGAGTTGTCATAGAGTTGTCGAATAGCCATAACGACAGAGAATTTGGAGCAATTTCACAATCTTATATTAAGGGGTAGAATTGAGTTTTTGGAACATACACATCAAGCAATCGATATCAAGTTGCGTAAAAATATGAATTTTACATATTTATTCTAATTAGCCGTTTTGATGCTATTGGAGTTGTCATAGAGTTGTCGAATAGCCATAACGACAGAGAATTTGGAGCAATTTCACAATCTTATATTAAGGGGTAGAATTGAGTTTTGTACATACACATCAAGCAATCGATATCAAGTCGCCTAAAGATATGAACTTTACACATTTATGCTAATTAGCCTTTTTGAAGTTATTGGAGTAGTCATAGAGTTGTCTTATAGCCATAACGACAGTGTATTTGGAGCAATTTCACAATCTTATATTAAGGTGTAGAATCGATTTCTTTGTACATACATATTAAGCAGTCGATATCAAGTTGCGTAAAAATATGCACTTTACATATTAATGCTAACTAGCCGTTTTGATGCTATTGGAGTTGTCATAGAGTTGTCGTATAGCCATAACGACAGTGTATTTGGAGCAATTTCACAATCTTATATTAAGGGATAGAATTGAGTTTTTGGAACATACACATCAAGCAATCGATATCAAGTCGCGTAAAGATATGAACTTTACATATTTATGCTAACTAGCCGTTTTGATGCTATTGGAGTTGTCATAGAGTTGTCGTATAGCCATAACGACAGTGTATTTGGAGCATTTTTACAATCTTATATTAAGGTGTAGAATTGATTTTTTGGTAAATATACAGTAAGCAATCGATATCAGGTTGCGGTAAAATATGAACTTTACAATCTATGCTAATTAGCCGTTTTGATGTTATTGGAGTTGTCATAGAGTTGTCGTATAGCCATAACGACAGTGTCTTTGGAGCAATTTCACAATCTTAAGTTAAGGTGAAGAACCGATTTTTCGATACATACACATTAAGCAATCGATAACAAGTTGCGTAAAAATATGAACTTTACATATTTATGCTAACTCGCCGTTTTGATGTTATTGGAGTTGTCATAGAGTTGTCCTATAGCCATAACGACAGTATATTTGGAGCAATTTAACAATCCTAAATTAAGGTGTAGAATTGATTTTTTGGTACATACACATTATGTAACCGATATCAGGTTGCGTAAAAATATGAACTTTACATATTTATGCTAACTAGCCGTTTTGATGTTATTGGAGCTTTCATAGAGTTGTCGTATAGCCATAACGACAGTGTCTTTGGAGCAATTTCACACTCTTAAGTTAAGGTGTAGAATCGATTTTTTAATACATGCACACTAAGCAATCGATATAAAGTTGCGTAAATATATGAACTTTACATATTTATGCTAACTAGCCGTTTTGATGTTATTGGAGTTGTCATAGAGTTGTCCTATAGCAATAGCGACAGTGTATTTGGAACAACTTCACAAGCTTATATTAAGGTGTTGAATCGATTTTTGATACATACACATTAAGCAATCGATATCAAGTTGCGTAAAATTATGAACTTTACATATGTATGCTAACTAGCC
>NW_024394322.1:0-4476 GCF_016617805.1 Bactrocera tryoni
GGCATGCACACATTTAGAAATCCATATCAAGTTGCTTCAAATCATTAGCTTCACATATTAAGGTTAATTAATTAATCCTCACCATCTTACTCAAGTTGACATAAGATTATAACGACAGTGCATTTGGAAAAAATTCCACAATTTTACATTTAGGTATAAAACCGACTTTCGTGCATGTACTCATTTAGAAATCCATATCAAGTTGTATCAAATTATTAAATTCCCTTATTAAGGCTAATTAACGTTCCTCATTTTACTAAAGTTGGCATAGAGCCATAACGGCAGAGCATTTGGAAAAATTCCACAATTTTACATTTAGGTACAAAACCGATTTTCCTACATTTAAACATTTAGAAATCCATATCAAGTTGCTTCAAATCATAAGCTTAACATATTAAAGTTAATTAATTTTCGTCATCTTACAAAAGTTCGCATGAAGCCAAAACTGCAGTGTATTTGGAAAAAATCCACAATTTTACATTTAGGTATAACACCGAGTTTCGTGCATGTACACATTCAGAAATCCATATCAAGTTTTCTCAAATTATTAAATTCACATTTTGAAGTTAATTCACTTTCTTCATCTTACTAAAGTTTGCATAAGGCCATAACAGCAGTGCATTTGGAAAAAGTCCACAATGTTACATTTAGGTATAAAACCAGTAATCCGGCATGTACACATTTAGAAATCCATATCAAGTTGCTTCAAATCATTAGCTTCACATATTAAGGTTAATTAATTAATCCTGACCATCTTACTCAAGTTGACATAAGACCGTAACGACAGTGCATTTGGAAAAAATTCTACAATTTTATATTTAGGTATAAAACCGACTTTCGTGCATGTACACATTTAGAAATCCATATCAAGTTGTATCAAATTATTAAGTTCACATATTTAAGTTAATTAAATTTCTTCATCTTTCTCAAGTTGGCATAAAGCCATAACGGCAGTGCATTTTTAAAAATTCCACAATTTTGCATTTAGGTATAAAACCGACTTACACTTTTAGAAATCCATATCAAGTTACTTCAAATTATTAAATTCAGATATTGAAGTTAATTAACTTTCTTCATCTTACTAAAGTCTGCATAAAGCCATAACGGCAGTGCATTTGGAAAATTTCCATAATTTTACATTTAGGTATAAAACCGACTTTCTTGCATGTACACATTTAGAAATCGGTATCAAGTTACTTCAAATTATTAAATTAACATATTTAAGTTAATTAACTTTCTTCACTTTACAGAAGTTGGCATAAAGCCAAAACGGCAGTGCATTTGGAAAATTTCCATAATTTTACATTTAGGTATAAAACCGACTTTCTTGCATGTACACATTTAGAAATCCATATCAGATTGTTTCAAGTAATTAGCTTAACATATTAAAATTAATAAGCCTTCGTCATCTTACAGAAGTTCGCATAAAGCAAAAACGGCAGTGCATTTGGAAAAATTTCACAATTTTACATTTAGCTATAAAACCGAAAATCCGTCATGCACACATTAAGAAATCCATATCAAGTTGCTTCAAATCATTAGCTTCACATATTAAAGTTAATTAATTAACCCTCACCATCTTACTCAAGTTGGCATAAAGCCAAAACGGCAGCGCATTTGAAAAAAATTCCATATTTTTACATTTAGGCAGAAAACCGATTTTCTGGCATGTACACATTTATAAATCCATATCAAGTTGCTTCAAATCAATATCTTCAAATATTGAAGTAAATTAACTTTCTTCATCTTACTAAAGTTGGCATAAAGCCATAACAGCAGTGCATTTGGAAAAATTCTACAATTTTACATTTAGGTATAAAACCGATTTTCCTGCATTTAAACATTTAGAAATCCACATCAAGTTGCTTAAAATCATAAGTATTACATACTAAAACTAATTAACCGTCGTCATCTTACAGAAGTTTGCATAAAGCAAAAACGGCAGTGCATTTGGAAAAATTCTACAATTTTACATTTAGTTATAAAACCGATTTTCCTGCATGTATACATTTAGAAATCCATATCAAGTTGTCTCAAATTATTAAATTCACATTTTGAAGTTAATTAACTTTCTTCATCTTACTAAAGTTGGCATAAAGCCATAACGGCAGAGCATTT
Source organism: Bactrocera tryoni (assembly GCF_016617805.1). NCBI lineage: Eukaryota > Metazoa > Arthropoda > Insecta > Diptera > Tephritidae > Bactrocera > Bactrocera tryoni. The sequence goes on from NW_024394322.1 coordinate 2,119, forward strand.
GGAAAAATTCCAAAATTTTATATTTGGGTATAAAACCGATTTTCCTGCATTCAAACATTTAGCAATCCATATCGAGTTGATTCAAATCATTAACGTCACATATTCAAGTTAATATACCTTCGTCATCTTACACAAGTTGGCATAAAACCAAAACAGCAGTGCATTTGGAAAAAATCCGCAATTTTACATTTAGGTTTAAAACAGATTTTCTGGCATGTACACGTTTAGAAATCCATATCAAGTTACTTCAACTTATTAAATTCACATATTGAAGTTAATTAACTTTCTTCATCTTACTAAAGTTGGCATAAAGCCATAACGGCAGTGCATTTGGAAAAATTCCATAATTTTACATTTAAGTATAAAACCGACTTTCTTGCATGTACACATTTAGAAATCGGTATCAAGTTACTTCAAATTATTAAATTAACATATTAAAGTTAATTAACTTTCTTCACTTTACAGAAGTTGGCATAAAGCCAAAACGGCAGTGCATTTGGAAAAATTCCATAGTTTTACATTTAGTTAAAAAACCGACTTTTTTGCATGTACACATTTAGAAATTCATATCAAATTGCTTCAAGTAATTAGCTTAACATATTAAAGTTAATAAGCCTTCGTCATCTTACAGAAGTTCGCATAAAGCAAAAACGGCAGTGCATTTGGAAAAATTTCACAATTTTACATTTAGCTATAAAACCGAAAATCCGTCATGTACACATTAAGAAATCCATATCAAGTTGCTTCAAATCATTAGCTTCACATATTAAAGTTAATTAATTAACCCTCACCATCTTACTCAAGTTGGCATAAAAATAAAACGGCAGCGCATTTGAAAAAAATTCCATATTTTTACATTTAGGCAGAAAACCGATTTTCTGGCATGTACACATTTATAAATCCATGTCAAGTTGTTTCAAATTATTAAGTTCCCTTATTAAGGCTTATTATCTTTCTTCATCTTACTAAAGTTGGCATAGAGCCATAATGGCAGAGCATTTGGAAAAATACCAGAATTTTACATTTAGGTATAAAACCGATTGTCTGGCATGTACACATTTATAAATCCATGTCAAGTTGTTTTAAATTATTAAATTCCCTTATTAAAGCTAATTAACTTTCTTCATTTTACTAAAGTTGGCATAGAGCCATAACGGCAGAGCATTTGGAAAAATTACACAATTTTACATTTAGGTATAGGACCGATTTTCCTGCATTTAGACATTTAGCAATCCATATCGACTTAATTCAAATCATTAACGTCACATATTCAAGTTAATTTACCTTCGTCATCTTACAGAAGTTGGCATAAGGCCAAAACGGCAGTGCATTTGGAAAAATTCCACAATTTTACATTTAGCATAAGACTGATTGTCTGGCATGTACACATTTAGAAATCCATGTCAAGTTGTTTCAAATTATTAAATTCACTTATTAAAGTAAATTAACTTTCTTCATCTTATTAAAGTTGGCATAAAGCCATAACGGCAGAGCATTTGGAAAAATTACACAACTTTACATTTAGGTATAGGACCGATTTTCCTGCATTTAAACATTTAGCAATCCATATCGACTTGATTCAAATCATTAACGTCACATATTCAAGTTAATTTACCTTCGTCATCTTACAGAAGTTGGCATAAGGCCAAAACGGCAGTGCATTTGGAAAAATTCCACAATTTTACATTTAGTATAAAACCGGTTGTCTGGCATGTACACATTTAAAAATCCATATCAAGTTGCTTCAAATCATTATCTTCAAATATTAAAGTTAATTATATTTCTTCATCTTACTAAAGTTGGCATAGGCCATAACGGCAGAGCATTTGGAAAAATTCCACAATTTTACATTTAGGTATAAAACCGATTTTCCTCCATTTAAACATTTAGCAATCCATATCGAGTTGATTCAAATCATTAACGTCATATATTGAAGTTAGTTTACCTTCGTCATCTTACAGAAGTTGGCATAAAGCCAAACAAAAGTGCATTTGAAAAAATTCCACAATTTTACATTTAGTATAAAACCGATTACCTGCCATGTACACATTAAGAAATCCATATCAAGTTGCTTCAAATCAATATCTTCAAATATTAAAGTTAATTATATTTCTTCATCTTACTAAAGTTGGCATAGAGCCATAACGGCATTCCATTTGGAAATATTCCACAATTTTACATTTAGGTATAAAACCGATTACCTGCCATGTACACATTAAGAAATCCATATCAAGTTGCTTCAAATCAATATCTTCAAATATTAAAGTTAATTATATTTCTTCATCTTACTAAGTTGGCATAAAGCCAAAACGGCAGTGCATTTGGAAAAATTCCACAATTTTTCATTTAGGTATAAAA
>NW_024394323.1:0-3481 GCF_016617805.1 Bactrocera tryoni
TGTGAAGCTTATGATTTGAAGCAACTTGATGTATATTTCTAAATGTGTACATGCAAGAAAATCGGTTTTATACCTATATGTAAAATTGTGGAATTTTTACAAATGCACTACCGTTATGGTCTTATGTCAACTTGAGTAAGATGATTAGGGTTATTTAACTTTCATATGTGAAGCTAACTATTTGAAGCAACTTGATATGGATTTCTAAATGTGAACATGCAAGACAGTCGGTTTTATACCTAGATGTAAAATTATGGATTTTTTTCCAAATGCACTGCCGTTATGGTCTTATGTCAACTTGAGTAAGATGATGAGGGTTAATTAACTTTAATATGTTAAGCTAATTATTTGAAACAACTTGATATGGATTTCTGAATGCGTACGTGCAAGCAAATCGGTTTTATACCTAAATGTAAAATTCTGGAATATTTCCAAATACCTATATACATTTATACCTAAATGTAAAATTATGGAATTTTTTACAAATGCACTACCGTTATGGTCCTATGTTAACTTTGGTAAGATGAAGAAGGTTAATTAACTTTAATATGTTAAGTTAATGATTTGAAGCAACTTGATATGGATTTCTAAATGTGCACATGCAAGAAAATCGCTTTTATACCTAAATGTGAAATTATGGATTTTTTTCCAAATGCACTGCCGTTATGGTCTTATGTCAACTTGAGTAAGATGATGAGGGTTATTTAACTTTAATATGTGAAGCTAATTATTTGAAGTAACTTGATATGGATTTCTGAATGTGTACGTGCAAGCAAATCGGTTTTATACCTAAATGTAAAATTTTGAAATTTTTTACAAATGCACTGCCGTTATAGCTTTATGTCAACTTGGATAAGATGAAGAAGTTTAATTAACTTTACTGTGTTAAGTTAATGATTTGAAGCAACATGATATGGATTTCTAAATGTGTACATGCAAGAAAATCGGTTTTATAATTAAATGTAAACTTATGGATTTTTTTCCAAATGCATTGCCGTTATGGTCTTATGTCAACTTGAGTAAGATGATGAGGGTTAATTAACTTTAATATGTTAAGCTAATTATTTGAAACAACTTGATATGGATTTCTGAATGTGTACGTGCAAGAAAATCGGTTTTATACCTTAACGTAAAATTCTGGAATTTTTCCAAAATCGCTGCCGTTATGGCTTTATGCCAACTTCTGTAAGATGACGAAGGTTAATTAACTTGAATATGTCACGTTTATGATTTGAATCAACTCGATATGGATTGCTAAATGTTTAAATGCAGGAAAATCGAGTTTATACCTAAATGTGAAATTGTGGAATTTTGCCAAATGCGCTGCCGTTATGCCTTTATGCCACTTTAGTAAGATGAAGAAAGTTATTATGTGAAGCTAACGATTTGAAGTAATTCGTTGTGGATTTCTAAATGTGTACATGCAGGGAAATCAGTTTTATACTTAAATGTAAAATTCTGGAATTTTCCAAATGCGCTGCCGTTTTGGCTTTATGCCAACTTCAGTAAGATGAAGAAGGTTATTATGTGAAGCTAACGATTTGAAGTAATTCGTTGTGGATTTCTAAATGTGTATATGCAAGAAAATCGGTTTATACCCAAATGTAAAAATTTGGAATGAGGGCTAATTAACCTTAATATGTTAAACTAATGATTTGAAGCAACTTGCTATGGATTTCTATGCGTATACATGCAATAAAATCGTTTTTGTACCTAAATGTAAAATTCTGGAATTTTCCAAATGCACTGCCGTCTTGGCTTAATGCCAACTTCTGGAAGATGGCGAAGGTTAATTAACTTTAATATGTGAAGCTAATGATTTGAAGCAACTTGATTTGGATTTCTATGCGTGTACATGCAATAAAATCGTTTTTGTACCTAAATGTAAAATTCTGGAATTTTCCAAATGCACTGGCGTTATGGTCTTATGTCAACTTGAGTAAGATGATGAGTGTTAATTAACTTACATATGTGAAGTTACTGAGTTGAAACAACTCGACATAGATTGCTAAACGAGTATATACAAAAAATTCGATTTAATACCTAAATATAAGTTTGTGGAATTTTTCCAAAATCGCTGCCGTTATGGCTTTATGCAAACTTCTGTAAAATGACGAAGGTTAATTAACTTGAATATGTGAAGCTAATGATTTGAAGCAACTTGATGTATATTTCTAAATGTGTACATGCAAGAAAATCGGTTTTATACCTAAATGTAAAATTGTGGAATTTTTCCAAATGCACTGCCGTTATGGTCTTAAGTCAACTTGAGTAAGATGATGAGGGTTAATTAACTTTAATATGTTAAGCTAATTATTTGAAGCAACTTGATATGGATTTCTAAATGTGAACATGCAAGACAGTCGGTTTTATACCTAGATGTAAAATTATGGATTTTTTTCCAAATGCACTGCCGTTATGGTCTTATGTCAACTTTAGTAAGATGATGAGGGTTAATTAACTTACATATGTGAAGTTACTGAGTTGAAACAACTCGACATAGATTGCTAAACGAGTATATACAAAAAATTCGATTTAATACCTAAATATAAGTTTGTGGAATTTTTCCAAAATCGCTGCCGTTATGGCTTTATGCAAACTTCTGTAAAATGACGAAGGTTAATTAACTTGAATATGTGAAGCTAATGATTTGAAGCAACTTGATGTATATTTCTAAATGTGTACATGCAAGAAAATCGGTTTTATACCTAAATGTAAAATTGTGGAATTTTTCCAAATGCACTGCCGTTATGGTCTTAAGTCAACTTGAGTAAGATGATGAGGGTTAATTAACTTTAATATGTTAAGCTAATTATTTGAAGCAACTTGATATGGATTTCTAAATGTGAACATGCAAGACAGTCGGTTTTATACCTAGATGTAAAATTATGGATTTTTTTCCAAATGCACTGCCGTTATGGTCTTATGTCAACTTGAGTAAGATGATGAGGGTTAATTAACTTTAATATGTTAAGCTAATTATTTGAAACAACTTGATATGGATTTCTGAATGCGTACGTGCAAAAAAATCGGTTTTATACCTAAACGTAAAATTCTGGAATTTTTCCAAAATCGCTGCCGTTATGGCTTTATGCCAACTTCTGTAAGATGACGAAGGTTAATTAACTTGAATATGTCACGTTTATGATTTGAATCAACTCGATATGGATTGCTAAATGTTTAAATGCAGGAAAATCGAGTTTATACCTAAATGTAAAATTGTGGAATTTTGCCAAATGCACTGCCGTTATGCCTTTATGCCACTTTAGTAAGATGAAGAAAGTTAAATAGCTTCAAAATGTGAATTTAATAATTTGAAGCCATTCTACATAGATTGCCCAATGTGTACGTGCAAGAAAATCAGTTTTATACTTAAATGTAAAATTCTGGAATTTTCCAAATGCGCTGCCGTTTTGGCTTTATGCCAACTTCAGTAAGATGATGAAGGTTAATTAACTTTAATATGTGAAGCTAATGATTA
>NW_024394324.1:0-2262 GCF_016617805.1 Bactrocera tryoni
CGCTACCTGATATCGATTGCTGAATGTGTATGCGTATAGGACAACTCTATGACAACTCCAATAACATCAAAACGGATAATTAGCAAAAATATTTAAAGTTCATTTTTTCACGCTACCTGGTATCGATTGCATAATGTGTATGTACCAAAAAATCAATTCTACACCTTAATTTAAGATTGTTAAATTGTTCCAAATACACTGTCGCAATTGCTATAGGACAACTCTATGACAACTCCAATAACAGCAAAACGGCTAATTACAAAAATATTTCAAGCTCATATTTTTACGCTACCTGATATCGATTGCTGAATATGTATGCGTATAGGACAACTCTATGACAACTCCCATAACATCAAAACGGATAATTAGCAAAAATATATAAAGTTCATATTTTTACGCAACCTGGTATCGATTGCATAATGTGTATGTACCAAAAAATCAATTCTACACCTTAATTTAAGATTGCAAAAATGTTCCAAATACATTATCGCTATGGCTATAGGACAACTCTATGACAACTCCAGTAACATCAAAACGGTGAGTTAGCATAAATATGTAAAGTTCATATTCTTACGCAACTTGGTATCGATTGCTTAATGTGTTTGTACCAAAAAATCGATTCTACACCTTAATATAACATTGTGAAATTGATCCAAATACACTGTCGCTTTGGCTATACGACAACTCCATGACAACTTTAATAACATCAAAACGGCTAATTAACAGAAATATGTAAAGTTCATATTTTTATGCAACCTGATATCGACTGCATAATGTGTATGTACCCAAAAATCAATCCTACACCTTAATTTCGGGTTGTTAAATTGTTCCAAATACACTGTCGCTATTGCTATAGGACAACTCTATGACAACTCCAATAACATCAAAACGGCTAGTTAGCATAAATACGTAAAGTTCATATTTTTACGCAACTTGATATCGATTACTTAATGTGAATGTATCAAAAATCGATTCTACACGTTAATATAAGATTGTGAAATTGCTCCAAGTACACTGTCGCTATTGCTGTAGGACAACTCTATGACAACTCCAATAACATTAAAACGGCTAGTTAGCATAAATATGTAAAGTTCATATTTTTACGCAACTTGGTATCGACTGCTTAATGTGTATGTACTAAAAAATCGGTTCTACACCTTAATAAAAGATTGTGAAGTTGTTCCATATACACTTTCGCTATTGCTGTAGGACAACTCTATGACAACTCCAATAACATCAAAACGGCTAGTTAGCATATATGTATATGTACAGTTCATATTTCCACGCAACCTGATATCGATTACTTAATGTGAATGTATCAAAAATCGATTCTACACCTTTATATAAGATTGTGAAATCGCTCCAAATACACTGTCGCTATTGCTGTAGGACAACTCTATGACAACTCCAATAACATTAAAATGGCTAGTTAGCATAAATATGTAAAGTTCATATTTTTACGCAACTTGATATCGATTGCTTAGTGTGTTTGTACCAAAAAATCGGTTCTACACCTTAATATAAGATTGTGAAATTGATCCAAATACACTGTCGTTATGGCTATACGACAACTTTATGACAACTCCAATAACTTCAAAAAGGCTAATTAGCATAAATATGTAAAGTTCATATTTTTACGCAATCTGATATCGATTGTTTAATGTGTATGAATCGAAAAATCGATTCTACACCTTAACTTAAGATTGTGAAAGTGCTCCAAAGACACTGTCGCTATTGCTATAGGACAACTCTATGAAAGCTCCAATAACATCAAAACGGCTAATTTGCATAAATATGTAAAGTTCATATTTTTACGTATTTTGTTATCGATTGCATAATGTGCATGTACCAAAAAATCAATTCTACACCTTAATTTAGGATTGCTAAATTGTTCCAAATGCACTGTCGCTATTGCTATAGGACAACTCTATGACAACTCTAATAACATCAAAAAGGCTAGATAGCACAAATATGTAAAGTTCATATTTTTACGCAACTTGATATCGATTGCTTAATGTGCATGTATCAAAAAATCGATTCTACACCTTAATATAAGATTCTGCAATTGCTCCAAATACACTGTCGCTATGGCTATACGACAACTCTATGACAACTCCAATAACATCAAAACGGCGAGTTAGCATAAATATGTAAAGTTCATATTGTTACGCAACCTGATATCGATTGCATAATGTGTATGTACCAAAAAATCAATTCTACACCTTAATTTCAGATTGTTAAATTGTTTTAAATACACTGTCG
>NW_024394325.1:0-6292 GCF_016617805.1 Bactrocera tryoni
CATATTAAAGTTAATTAACTTTCTTCATCTTTTTAAAGTTGGCATAAAGCCATAAGGGTAGTGCGTTTGGAAAAAATTCCACAGTTTTACATTTAGGTATAAAACCGACTTTCTTGCATGTACACATTTAAAAACCCATATCAAGTTTATTCAAATTATTAAATTCTCATATTAAAGTTAATTAACTTTCTTCATCTTACTAAAGTTGGCATAAAGCCATAACGGCAGTAAATGTGGAAAAGTTCCACAATTTTACATTTAGGTATAAAACCGATTTTCCTGCATTTAGCAATCTATAACAAGTTGCTTCAAACCATTAGCTTAACATAATAAAGTTAATTAACTTTCTTCATGTTACTAAATTTGGCATAAAGCCATAAGGGTAGTGCGTTTGGAAAAATTCCACAATTTTACATTTAGTTATAAAACCGATTTTCTGGCATGTACACATTTAGAAATCCATATCAAGGTGCTTCAAATCATAAGCTATTAAAGTTAATTAACCCGCACCATCTTACTCAAGTTGACATAAGATCATAACGGCACAGCATTTGGAAAAATTCCACAATTTTACACTTAGGTACAAAACCGATTTTCCTGCATTTAAACATTTAAAAATCCATATCAAGTTGCCTCAAATCATTATCTAATATATTAAGGTAAACTTACCCTCACCATCTTACTCAAGTTGGCATAAAGCCAAAACGGCAGTGCATTTGGAAAAATTCCACAATTTTACATTTAATTATAAAACTGATTTTCTGGCATGTACACATTTAGAAATCCATATCAAGTTACCTCAAATCATTAGCTTCCCATATTAAAGCTAATGAACTTTCTTCATCCTACTCAAGTTGGCATAAAGCCATAACGGCAGTGCATTTGGAAAAATTCCACAATTTTACATTTGGGTATAAAACCGATTTTCCTGCATTTAAACATTTAAAAATCCGTATCAAGTTGCCTCAAATCATTAACTTAACATATTAAAGTTAATTAACTTTCTTCATCTTATTAAAGTTGGCATAAAGCCATCAGGGTAGTGCGTTTGGAAAAATTCCACAATTTCACATTTAGATATAAAATCTATTTTCTTGCATGTAAATTTTTAGAAGTCCATATCAAGTTGCCTCAAATTATTAACTTAACATATTAAAGTTATTTAACTTTCTTCATCTTATTAAAGTTGGCATAAAGCCATCAGGGTAGTGCGTTTGGAAAAATTCCACAATTTTACATTTAGGTATAAAACCGATTTTCTTGCATGCACACATTTAGAAATCCATAAGAAGTTCCTTGAAATCATTAAATTCACATACTATAGCTAATGAACTTTCTTCATCATACTAAAGTTGGCATAAAGCCAAAAGGGCAGTGCATGTGGAAAAGTTCCACAATTTTATATTTAGGTATAAAACCGATTTTCCTGCATTTAGCAATCCATAGCAAGTTGCTTCAAATCATTAGCTTAACATATTAAAGTTAAATAACCTTCGTCATCTTACAGAAGTTTGCATAGAGCAAAAGCGTGCATTTGGAAAAATTCCACAATTTCACATTTAGATATAAAATCGATTCTCTTGCATGCAAATATTTAGAAGTCCATATCAATTTGCCTCAAATAATTAACTTAACATATTAAAGTTAATTTACCCTCACCATTTTACTCAAGTTGGCATAAAGCCAAAACGACAGTGCATTTAAAAAAAATTCCATAATTTTACATTAAGTTATAAAACCGATTTTCTTGCATACACTCGAAATCCATATCAAGTTGTCTCAAATTATTAAATTCACATATTAAAGTTAATTAAATTTCTTCATCTTACTAAAGTTGGCATAAAGCCATAACGGCAGTGCATTTGGAAAAATTCCACAATTTTATATTTAGTTATAAAACCGAATTTCTTGCATGCACACATTCAAAAACCCATATCAAGTTGCTTCAAATCATTAGCTTCACATATTAAAGTTAATTAACTTTCTTCATCTTATTAAAGTTGACATAAAGGCATAAGGGTAGTGCGTTTGGAAAAATTCCACAATTTTACATTTAGGTATAAAACCGACTTTCGTGCATATTAAAGCTAATGAACTTTCTTCATCATACTAAAGTTGACATAAAGCAAAAGCGGCAGTGCATTTGGAAAAATTACACAATTTCACATTTAGATATAAAATCGATTTTCTTGCATGTAAATATTTAGATGTCCGCATCGAGTTGCCTCAAATCATTAACTTAACATATTAAAGTTAATTTACCCTCACGATCTTACTAAAGTTGGCATAAAGCCAAAACGGCAGTGCATTTGGAAAAAATTCCATAATTTTACATTTAGGTATAAAACCGATTTTCTGGCATGTACACATTTAGAAATCCATACCAAGTTGCTCCAAATCATTAGCTTCACATATTAAAGTTAATTTACCCTCACCATTTTACTCAAGTTGGCATAAAGCCAAAACGACAGTGCATTTAAAAAAAATTCCACAATTTTACATTTAGTTATTAAACCGATTTTCTGGCATGTACACATTTAGAAATCCATACCAAGTTGCTCTAAATCATTAGCTTCACATATTAAAGTTAATTAACTTTCTTCATCTTATTAAAGTTGACATAAAGCCATAAGGGTAGTGCGTTTGGAAAAATTCCACAATTTTACATTTAGGTATAAAACCGACTTTCTTGCAATTACACATTTAAAAATACATATAAAGTTGCTTCATATTATTAAATTAACATATTAAAGTTAATTAATTAACCCTCACCAACTTACTCAAATTCACATAAGACCATAACGGCAGTGCATTTGGGAAAAATTCATAATTTTAAATTTAGGTATAAAACCGACTTTCTTCATGCACACATTTAAAAACCCATATCAAGTTGCTTCAAATTATTAAATTCACATATTAAAGCTAATGAACTTTCTTCATCATACTAAAGTTGGCATAAAGCCATAACGGCAGTGCATTTGGAAAAATTCCACAATTTTACATTTAGTTATAAAACCGATTTTCTGGCATGAACACATTAAGAAATCCTTATCAAGTTGCTTCAAATCATTAGCTTCACATATTAAAGTTAACTCACTTTCTTCATCTTACCAAAGTTGGCAAAAAGCCATAAGGGTAGTGCGTTTGGAAAAAATTCCATAATTTTACAGTTAGGTATAAAGCCGACTTTCTTGCATGTACACATTTAAAAACCCATATCAAGTTTATTCAAATTATTAAATTCTCATATTAAAGTTAATTAACTTTCTTCATCTTACTAAAGTTGGCATAAAGCCGTCAGGGTAGTGCGTTTGGAAAAATTCCACAGTTTTACATTTAGGTATAAAATCTTTCTAATGGTGGCATAAAGCCATAACGGCAGTAAATGTGGAAAAGTTCCACAATTTTACATTTAGGTATAAAACCGATTTTCCTGCATTTAGCAATCCATAACAAGTTGCTTCTAAACATTAGCTTAACATAATAAAGTTAATTAACTTTCTTCATCTTACTAAATTTGGCATAAAGCCATAAGGGTAGTGCGTTTGGAAAAATTCCACAATTTTACATTTAGTTATAAAACCGATTTTCTGGCATGTACACATTTAGAAATCCATATCAAGGTGCTTCAAATCATTAGCTTAAATATTAAAGTTAATTAACCCGCACCATCTTACTCAAGTTGACATAAGATCATAACGGCACAGCATTTGGAAAAATTCCACAATTTTACACTTAGGTACAAAACCGATTTTCCTGCATTTAAACATTTAAAAATCCATATCAAGTTGCCTCAAATCATTATCTAATATATTAAGGTAAACTTACCCTCACCATCTTACTCAAGTTGGCATAAAGCCAAAACGGCAGTGCATTTGGAAAAATTCCACAATTTTACATTTAGTTATAAAACTGAGTTTCTGGCATGTACACATTTAGAAATCCATACCAAGTTGATTCAAATCATTAGCTTCACATATTAAAGTGAATTAACTTTCTTCATCTTACTAAATTTGGCATAAAGCCATAACGGCAGTGCATTTGGAAAAATTCCACAAATTTACATTTAGTTATAAAACCGATTTTCTGGCATGTACACATTTAAAAACCCATATCAAGTTTATTCAAATTATTAAATTCTCATATTAAAGTTAATTAACTTTTTTCCTCTTACCAAAGTTGGCATAAAGCCATAAAGGTTGTGCGTTTGGAAAAATTCCACAATTTTACATTTAGTTATGAAACAGATTTTCTGGCATGTACACATTTAGAAATCCATACCAAGTTGCTCCAAATAATTAGCTTCACATATTAAAGTTAACTCACTTTCTTCATCTTACCAAAGTTCGCATAAAGCCATAAGGGTAGTGCGTTTGGAAAAATTCCAAAATTTTACATTTAGGTATAAAACCGATTTTCCTACATTTAAGCATTTAGAAATCCATATCAAGTTACCTCAAATCATTAGCTTAACATATTAAAGTTAATTAACCCGCACCATCTTACTCAATTTGACATAAGACCATAACGGCAGTGCATATGGAAAAAATTCCATAATTTACATTTAGGTATAAAACCGATTTTCTGGCATGTACACAGTTAGAAATCCATATCTAGTTGTTTCTAATCATAAGCTTCACATATTAAAGTTAATTAACTTTCTTCATCTTTTTAAAGTTGGCATAAAGCCATAAGGGTAGTGCGTTTGGAAAAAATTCCACAGTTTTACATTTAGGTATAAAACCGACTTTCTTGCATGTACACATTTAGAAATCCATACCAAGTTGCTCTAAATAATTAGCTTCACATATTAAAGTTAACTCACTTTCTTCATCTTACTAAATTTGGCATAAAGCCATAACGGCAGTGCATTTGGAAAAATTCCACAATTTTACATTTAGTTATGAAACAGATTTTCTGGCATGTACACATTTAGAAATCCACACCAAGTTGCTCCAAATAATTAGCTTCACATATTAAAGTTAACTCACTTTCTTCATCTTACTAAATTTGGCATAAAGCCATAACGGCAGTGCATTTGGAAAAATTCCACAATTTTACATTTAGTTATGAAACAGATTTTCTGGCATGTACACATTTAGAAATCCATACCAAGTTGCTCCAAATAATTAGCTTCACATATTAAAGTTAACTCACTTTCTTCATCTTACTAAAGTTGGCATAAAGCCATAAGGGTAGTGCATATGGAAAAAATTCCATAATTTACATTTAGGTATAAAACCGATTTTCTGGCATGTACACAGTTAGAAATCCATATCTAGTTGTTTCTAATCATAAGCTTCACATATTAAAGTGAATTAACTTTCTTCATCTTACTAAATTTGACATAAAGCCATAACGGCAGTGCATTTGGCAAAATTCCACAATTTTACCTTTAGTTATGAAACAGATTTTCTGGCATGTACACATTTAGAAATCCATACCAAGTTGCTCCAAATAATTAGCTTCACATATTAAAGTTAACTCACTTTCTTCATCTTACTAAATTTGGCATAAAGCCATAACGGCAGTGCATTTGGAAAAATTCCACAATTTTACATTTAGTTATGAAACAGATTTTCTGGCATGTACACATTTAGAAATCCATACCAAGTTGCTCCAAATCATTAGCTTCACATACTAAATTTAATTAACTTTCTTCATCTTACCAAAGTTCGCATAAAGCCATAAGGGTAGTGCGTTTGGAAAAATTCCAAAATTTTACATTTAGGTATAAAACGGATTTTCCTACATTTAAGCATTTAGAAATCCATATCAAGTTACCTCAAATCATTAGCTTAACATATTAAAGTTAATTAACCCGCACCATCTTACTCAAGTTGACATAAGACCATAACGGCAGTGCATATGGAAAAAATTCCATAATATACATTTAGGTATAAAACCGATTTTCTGGCATGTACACAGTTAGAAATCCATATCTAGTTGTTTCTAATCATAAGCTTCACATATTAAAGTTAATTAACTTTCTTCATCTTTTTAAAGTTGGCATAAAGCCATAAGGGTAGTGCGTTTGGAAAAAATTCCACAGTTTTACATTTAGGTATAAAACCGACTTTCTTGCATGTACACATTTAAAAACCCATATCAAGTTTATTCAAATTATTAAATTCTCATATTAAAGTTAATTAACTTTCTTCATCTTACTAAAGTTGGCATAAAGCAATAACGGCAGAGCATTTGGAAAAATTCCGAAATTTTACATTTAGGTATAAAATCTTTCTAATGTTGGCATAAAGCCATAACGGCAGTAAATGTGGAAAAGTTCCAC